>NW_005054302.1:10168405-10197631 GCF_000277835.1 Geospiza fortis
AGCAGGAATAAGCTTGCCAGCAAGCCCATGCTGCAGACATGCCCATGAGGAGCACAGGAAGAGGAGGAAGCACTCATTGCAAAACTCAGTAAAGGCATGGAGAAACAAGGGGTATGTTTCAGAGATGCTGGTTCCTTGTCCCTGAGCACAGAGCCACTTTACCAGCCTTCAGTGCAAGGGACTCTCCATGGAGCCCCTGCAGTTTGCCTGGTGTAATCAGGCTGAAGAAGGGCTCTGCAATACAGATACAGACCCACGATACAGGTATGCCTGCTTATAACCATTTATTTATTTGCACAGTTGAGATAAACTGGAACATTCTGACCCTTTGCACTCCCTCCATGAAAGGCGAAGCCACCATGGGCCCTTTTTTTTGGTAGCTGTGGTGGTTAAAGATGGTAGTGATTGTGGGAGCATATTTTGGCATGTTCATGGGCAGATCTTAGTATTTATGCTCTCATTCTCTCCTGCCCATTTACTCAAGCAGAAGCGGACTGTGATGTTGTCTTGTACAGCTCCACCTGCTAGCACTGTGTGAAGCACTTTCACAGCTGGTTTGTATGTGAGTTGGTGATAGAACCAAAATTACAGACATAGCTCTGTCCAGACTACATCTCAGTCCATTTCTTGCACCTCAGAGGCAAAAGTGATGAAAGAGATAAAATAACATGTAATTAAAATAAAATCACATGCATTGATGATTGTAAAGATCTGGTAATTCGTTTAATTTCTGTTATTGCTGGTAGAAGGTTAGCCAAAAATTAATAATCTCTTAGAATAATTGTTTTGGGTGAGATCTACAATGCAGTTTCATAACAGATGGTGGAAATGTTTGGGATTTGTGTTAGAAAAATTTCAGTTGTCTTACAGCATCTGCAACAGAGGTTAACCTGGAACATACACAACTCCAGTGTACATTTCTATCAGGTGCCCTGGCCAGGGATGGCCCTTGGCATAGCTTTGTACAACCCTGATGACTCTGTTTATTTAAACAGAGTTGCATCAATGCAAAGCAAGGTAATGTTGTACTTTATATGATGAATGTTATTTGGTGTCTCCAGCAAACAACTCACACTCTCCTGGTTTGAAGTATGAATCACTGGATTACCTATGAGATTTAAAAGTACCTTTAATGTATAAGCTTCTGAAGAAACTCTTTAAGACTGACTATTACTGAAAAGCTTTTGTTGAAGTCCTAAAATACCTTAAATGATGCTGACTATCCACATGGCAATGAATTTGCTTTTTTAGAAAAGTCTGTTTGGAGAATCATAAAATTCTATGAGCATCCTGTTAGCTATCTCTCTGCCTGCTGCTCTTCCCACACCCAGGTCATTAAAGGCTCTGTTTTTAGGTCCAGACACATATTTGATTTATTCCCCCTCCCAGAAAAGTAACCCAGCCTGAATTCTCATCTATGCCAGGTCCCCAGAGTCTCTCTCCATGTTTTCGGGCTCTTTGTGCAGAGCAGAGCATCTCACTCTCTGTTATTTTGGCTCACTGATATCTGCAAGCACCACACAACCAAAATCAGTTTGTGAACATACCCACACGGTCTGGCTGCATTAGTGCTGTCCCTGATAAATGAGGAAACAAGGCCAGCCCATCCCTTGTAGTCCCTCTCAAGTCGATGGTGTTTCCTTGGAAATGAACCCCGTGCATGTCGTAGTGACTGCCCAGCCCAATGAGGTGCCAGGAGACCTTGTCATTCTTGCACATGGTCAGGCCTGGCAGATTGCCATACAAGTAGCCATTGACAGCTGGAGGAGAAGGAAAAAATTATGGTTAGCAGCAGGTCCACAGAAATGCATCACAGAGCCTCCTACCACCCTCCTGACCAAAGACTCACGACTCAGCAAGTCACTAAAGGGGCATTTTGTGAAGCAAAAATAGGATTGGAGGACACCAAATTAACATCTAAGTGCTATTCCTATAAACTCAGAACTTCTACCTCTTTGGTTTTAGCCTGTAAAGTCTTGTAATAGCTCTCTGCTATTGTGATGTAGCACTCCTCCTCTGAGCTTTTGAGTGTGCCTCCCAGACACCAGCCAAGTACAAATTTGGTACCTCCTTTCAGCCTGGACAATGTATAACCATGTCATTAAGGCTATGGAGAGGGCCATAAAGAGTCTGAGTTACAAGGGTGTTATAAGGCAAAACTCCCTAATCCTCAAATTGTTCTCTGTGATCAATATGTGAAAGATGCTATAAAAGAACAAAACTCCAGTATGAGATCCATCTCATAGAAGAAGAATAAAATAGACATGTCCAGAAAGCCCCAGAGTTCTCTAACAATATATATCTAAAGGTAGGTTATGTGATTTGCTCAAGTCTGTCATCCCAGGGATACCTTGGAGGAGATCCATGCTGAAGTCAGATACTTGCATCCAGAAATGATGCTGTAAAATATTTTTGGCCATTCCCCTAGTCTTTGTGTCTCCTCTTCCAGAGGTGGCCACTGCCCAGCAGGGCAGGTAGATTTTACTGCATGAGTCAGTGCCAAGGCCAGTGGTGAAATTTAAAACACTAGTGAACATTGGCTTCTTCTGCACCTGTCTCTGGCATTGTGCCTTTTTACAGAACTAAGTATTGCATCTAAAATCACTGCCCTGTTCCCTTTTTCCAGATGTATTTGTAGATGGATGCATTCATTGCCATTGTGACTGGAGTTTCAATGTGCACTCCAAGGGCATCAGGAGCTGGCCATAAACTGACTGACAGCTTTCCAGCTCACTCTCCAGTGCAATCCAGAAAGCTATGAATGATGATAAAACCTGCCAACTCATCTTCCTAATATAATTAAATAAAAGATATCATTAACAGGTATTAGATATTTTGTACCATGCATTTTGTTGGATTCCATGAAATCAGCATCATTTTCATCCACTTTTGTTGGGTCTCCAGTAAATGCTTCAATATTCTTGTTCAGATACCAGCTGTCATTCTCATCAAAGATTGAAAAGAGGAGGTAAAATTCTCTGTCTATCCCTTTCTGTAGACAAGGTGGAAGACAAGACATAAAAAAACATTCTATTCAATAAAAATGAATAGGTTTTTAAAACAAAGCTTTCTTTTCCCTGAAGCCACTTTCATACTAAGTCTGCATAGAGACAGGAATTGGCATCTTTTCATCAGCCAGAAGGATGAATAGAGTGTCCTTTTACGGGGTGTGAAAAGAGTTATTATTTGCATGCAAAAGACAGAAAAGCTAGGGAAGAGCCAGGATATTAAGGAATGGTGACTTTGTCTTCTTAACCATCCCCTTAGATCAGCTTTTACCCTGAGGAGTAACATTTATTTAACCTCTGTAAGCGGAGCTGGGAACTGGGCAAACTGCCTGTATGGGAGCCCCCAGCGCACCACCCTGCTCTTAGGGACAAGCAGACATTCCCGCTGGGCACCTGTGTCCCGTCGTGATTCAGGGTGTTCTTCCGGCAGACCAGCAAAGGTCCCACGAGGCCAGAGTTGGTGTCCTTGACAGCATCGGTGGCTGAGTAGTACAGGTAGGTCAGGCACGGGGGGTCACTCTCTGTTGGACCTCCATTTTCAGGCACCCTCCATTTGTACGTGAAGGTTTCACCTGGCTTGACGTGGGCTCCTGGCTTCAGGTAGCCTGGAGAGACAAAGTTGAGATGCACTAAGATTACAGGAAGGCTTTGTCTCCCTGACTACAAGAGTTAGATGGAAGTTGGGCATAGCTACATATTTCTGAGGAGAAGCTCCCCCTTGCCACCACAGCTGGAGCACCATCCCATAGTTTGGGCAGCTGTGCCATGGGAACATCTCACCCAAGGCCCATGCCATGGGGACAACCAAGCCAATTCCCTGCAGAACACGTTCAGCTGCTCCACTCAGACACCTTCCGATGCTACACTGGATTATCTGGATTATATTCAATCAGACAAGACATGCAGAGTTCATCCTGGTGCTTAAATGGATTCCTCTAATGTTTGTAACTTACCTGCCCCATCATGGAATTCATCCATGGCACGGAATTCATCCGTGGCACGGAATTCATCCGTGGCACAAACTCAGACTCTGCTTTTCATTAAGTACCAACAAATCCATTACATCAGTGAGTGGAGCTGGAGCTGTGACTCTTTAGAAATTCAAAACAAATCTGATCCTGTAATTGCTTCTTTTTGAATTTATAGCAATGCACAGGAGCCTTTGTCAGCATCTCCAGAGTGGATGATATTGTTCTTTGTTGGAGGCTACTTTTAAAGGATTTGGGCCATTGTCTGCTGCTATGCAAAGGGTGAGTTTAGATTGTCTTTGACACTTAAGCACCCATTATCTATATTTTCTCAGCACACTCAGTGTCTAGTACTCCAAGAAAATCTTAGAATCTTAGACACAAGTGAAAATAGCAGTATTCCATCTGAGCACAGCTATTTGCTGCAAACTGCAATAGAAAACAGACTATAGATTTTACAGTTTCCAATACTACTGGATTCATCCTGCAACAGTCCTCAATGAGGCAAACATTGACTTGCAGTCAAAAGCCCTCTGAGACTGACAAGTGCCAAATGCAACATGCAAGGGTATTTCCTGAGAGCGCTGAAAAAAAACCCATATACCTGCGGATATCTCTAGATGTAAGTATTTGTATTTACAGTGTTTTCACATGAGTAAGCTGCACTTAGACAATGCACAACCTCTGAAAATTTATTTACCCTCAGCATAATCTTACAGGCTCTGCATGTATACCTACAGGATTTCTGCATGTGTACGCTGTAGATAGATGTAATGGAAATCCATGGCACAAGAGTTAAAAGGAGAGAAGGAGTAGACAGATTATTGATGAATCTGGAGTAAGGTTTCTCTCTAAAGACCCAGAGGTGTGCCAGCTCACCTGGCTGCTGAATTGTCGGTTTTGGGTTGATTTTGCTACACACGGAAGTGTGCGGTGCTGAATGGCACTGCTACCAGGGACTGATAAAGGAAATCACAACAGCTTTGCAAGCAGGAAGCTGCACGTCCATTGGAGAACTATCTCTTACATGAGTGGCATTAGGATCTGTACAGATAACTTCAAGGCTGAACTCAAGCCAGTTGCTTTTTTATGTTTTGCCTCCTGGCAAATTTGTTGAGTTACAAGGTCAGGAACAAGAGACAACAATTTAATACAGCCTTTTGCATTGATCTTATTGTATGATGAGTTTTACATGTTGACCTAATTCTCTCTCAGCAAATTTTCAAAAGAGGGATTATGTCCCATGAGTTTCTTTTGATGAGTTGTAGTGGAAACAAAGCAATGTAGGCAACAAGAAAAGTACGTTCCTTTTCAGGGCTGAAAATGCACTTTTTCAGAGACCACAGCATTATCTCTGTAGATGCTATAAATGGGATTCATCTCACCTTAACTGGGCCAGCTCAAGCTTAGTCCCTAACTCAAACTCTAGACTTCTGTTATTGGTGGAGACAGAATTACATCTCCAGAGGGTCTTCTTGTCACTGACTGTAACAGAGGCCTACCAATTAACATGATATTTAACATTCAATAGTTAAACTTAGATGATAAGACTGCATTCTTGCACAAAATGAGAGGAAGAATTTCATCAACACTCAATTTCAGCATTTATGTATTTATGAGAATTAATAAGGATTATCATTGCCTTGTGATATTTCAGGGAAAGCAGATAAAATCTGCCTTTGAAACTGACTATCCTGACAGTAAAGCAAGGGCAATGGCCAGCCTGGATTAGAGAATTGGGAGTGATGCAGCTGAGAACATGTGGATAGCTATAGCCAAACACTCAGCAGGGCCATCATGCCAGATCCTGAGAGTCATAATTCTGGAGCATGTCCAGAGGAGATCTACTCCTTGAAAGGGAGATTCAATGGAAATATTAGATTATAACTAATAGAAATTGGATTGTGCTTGTGACTTTTGTTCAACACAGGCCTCAGCTAGTTTTAGATATCTTGTCTGGCACATATCCAAGGAGAAGAACCATCACATTTGCAGACTATGGAGTTCCATTGATTGTGACATGAAGGGTAGATGCAAACTAATCAAATAATCCTTTCTCTGACTTATCATGCACAAAAGGGAAAACCTGCAGAGCTCAGCAGCAGATTTTTGGGCTCAAGTATTCTAGAGGTGATGATCCAGCGTGCAGCCAAAACTTACCATCTAAGTAGGGAGCACCTTCTGACAGCTTGCTGAAGCTTACACCATGGGCCATAATGCTGTAGCTTCTTCTGGCTTTGTTGGCAAAAGTAACCAGCACTGTATCTCCCACCTCAGCTTTTATAACAGGGCCTTAAAAAACAGAGTGAGGGAAGGCGTTAGAAGGACTGCTCTCCAGCATATTTCCACCAAAAGAAGAGAGAGCTGCTTGCACTTAATTTCCCTCTCAGTCCAGATGGTTCTACATTCAAACCTGATCTAATGACAGGAAGGGAAAATATTCACTGTACCAAGTATTCCCAGGTGCTTCATGTCCTCTGACCAAGTCTTCTCACTGAACGTTGCGTCAGTATATCCCACATAGTGAACTTTCCAGTACTGCCCTCCTATTCTGTCAGTCCCTTGTGTGAAATATGTTGCCGATTCACTGTGGAATTAGCAAATCAGACTGGTTAAATAATTGAAAGTTCAAGCAGAAACCTTCATTTCAGATAAAATAATTACTCCAGACATAGGAGAAATTACCCCCCCCAAGTTACTAATTTGCATACACTTTTCTAGCACACAAAGAAAGGTATTACTGGTTTGAATTAGCCAACAAATGAGCACTCATAGTACATTAGACTTTTATGTTTAACCCTGATTTACTTAGGAAGACAAGTATATCAACTTACCTTAGGCAAGAACTGTGCACAATGTGTGTCTAATCATTGCTGGCTTTTCTGGGAGACGCTATAATGAAATTTGTCTCCATCAGTAAAATCAGGAGGGGAAATTCTGCCGCTGTGGCACCTCTGAACTGCACTGATTGTAAGTGTGAAAGCTGCCTGAAGAGTCTTGATGAAGGGTCATTAACAGTGTTGAACTTGGCATGCCTCACTTTCCCCATGGATTTAATGGAGTAAGATAAGTTCTTCCAGAAGGCACCTTGAAACATCACAGTTATGCATCCAGCTTCCTGACTAGGCTGTTTAAATCCATTCCTCCCTGCCCCTTTCAATTAAAACTAATGACAGTGCAGGACCTAGCCCATGTGAATCACTGGGGCAGTGGCACACAGACTCCTGAAATTAAAGCACAATGGGAGTTGACAAGAAATCTTACCTGCCAGTGGCGTTCAAACCCTGCCCAGTGAATTTATCATAACCGTCAGGCCCGTAATTCCAGAGCACTTCTTCAGCAGCAATGTAATATCTTCTCTTATGACTGATTGGTGAAGAGTGAGACAGGTTTTTCTGGCAGATCTGGACATCATATAGCGCCTCCATGCCACCTGGGAGAAGAAAGAGTCTGGAGACAGTCCCTGACCACCTGCAGAGTCAGCAATCTCATGGATACAAACGTAAATTCAAAACTCTCTGGGAGCTACATGGATTGGAAGCAATTACTACAGTAAATTTCTATTTCAAAATACATTCTCGGCTTACAACGGGTCAGATACCAAGGCCCTTCCTTTGCAAGGTGGTACACTTTATGCAATAGGTGAAACCCATAGACATCAATGACACTCTTTAGTGGACTTATTTACTCAATTTCTTAATATCCATAATGATGATAGAATGATTTTGGAGGTCAGAGTGCCTCCAGATATCTGCCAAATAGCATCATCTCCCCCTGACTTCCACTGAAATACAGACTGGTTATTTCTGCTGAAGCTATTTGTTGCTTGCCAGAATTGAGTCTGTTTTGCCTGATGCAAAGCCCACTGGAATTAATGTGTAAAAATTCTCCCAACTCGTCTCTGCTGTGATAATTACACATTACCTGCTGCCATGACACCTAGTTTATGATATACACTTTTGGGGTCTTGCGCCGCACAAATATCACAACATCACCATCAAATCCCTTCACATAATGCTTTCTGAAAACACTGCCAAGTTTTGCCTGATTTCCATAAAGCAAAAAGCTATTAAGTGTTCAGCTGGCATGATTTTTTTTTAACATGAAAGTACTTATCTACAACAAAAAAACTGTATTGAAAAATTGGTGTTGAAAACTCCTCTCATTGCTCATCAAAATCTTTGGTTTACCTAGGAATTGTGGGGATAGTACTTAGTCTAGCAAGTCTTCCTCACATGAGTTACATGGCCAAGTCATTCATACTAGCTGAAGATTTGGCCCAACACATATCATTTCTGGTGACTAAACTCATGATCATGATGTTTATCTGGTGAAACAGTTGCAGATTGCTCCAAAGTTACACAAAAAAAGCTCCAAATCCTGCTCCCCTTGGAAACATCTCCCAGTTTTCTCTTCCAAACAAAGCAGAGGCTGATGAGGGAGGTCTATGGCAGCATACCTCGTAGATGTTCATTGACCTGGCAGGTTATCAGCCACCTCCCGGGGCTGCCAGGGATCATCTCCGCTGTGATGAATGTCGCTGGGAAGAGACCGACCACGTCTGCCCTCTGGTCTCTGCTGGTGAACGTGTGCCCATAGAAGTAAGCAGCATGGATGTCTATCTCGGCCCCCATGCCAAACAAGTGCCAGGACATAGAAGTGTCAGCACACATCTCCAAGCCGGGGAGATTGCCATATATATAACCGTTAATTGCTAAAAATAAAAGCACGAGACTTTATGAGAGGTGAAAGAAAGGCGACTCTGGTCCCATTTCTAAGGAGTAGCATTTTGAACATGTGTCTTACTGCTCTGTATGATCAAATGTCCCAAATTCTCTGTCTGTGTCTGTGAAAAACATCCTAGGTAATATCAAGATGTTGCAAAGGCCAAGTCATCACCAAAAAGGCCTGATAATGAAATTAACTTGTTCTGCAGCTATTTAGCATGGCTTAAATCTATTTCCTTTTGTCCTACATCATAAATATACCATTATATGCCAGGCACAAGCAATTTAGATTTGAAAATTTTATCAGCCAAATCAGTGAAGTCAGCTCTGTCTTCCTTAGCTTCTACATCTGATAATATATCAGGACTCTAGGAGAATGAGACTCATATTTTGCAAAATGTTTTATTTCCTAGGCTCCCTGGAACAAACAAAATATACAGAAATATCTGGAATCAACTTCTTATCCCAAATGTCCAAATAACACAAAGTACCATTGGCCAGTATATCTCTGAAGGGCAGGAGTGGTTATACCAGCCAGCCCACCATCCACAAGCCTTTTGAGAATTCTTTCAATACACACACCTCAAATTGCCCTGCAACTTTCTTTGCTCTTTTCACAGCTGGACAAAAATCTGTTGCCTAAGATAAAATGTTAAACAAATGTCAGAGCTGGGCATGAAAGCCAAATCTCCTTTCTGCAAGTGTCATTCTGTTTTTAGGGAGAGGTTGTTATCAATACAGTACTTCAACATTCTGACCCATTCCTTGCTGACACAGGTAAAGGACAGACATCACAGGGTCCTATTGAATTGAAAAGAGCCTGGTCACTGCTGTAGGTCACCATTTATTCAAAAGTCCTTCTCACCATGCATTCGGTTGCTGGTCTGGAAACCTTCATCCTCTTTGTTAACTGTGTCTGGTTCTAAGCAGAAGGTGTTTATATTCTCATCGAGGTACCAGCTGAAGTTTTCATCTACAATGCTAAACATCAGGGCAAAAGCATTAGCAGCACCAGTCCCTTCTATTGTGGTCTCATCTGCAGTTCCTAAATTGCAAACGAAAAGGAAAGTGATAAAAAAAGCCTGGGACAGGATTGAATTTAAAAATGACAATAACCTTGGTGCACTCAAGGAAATACCATTCTTTGCCCACAGTCTGCAGGATAGGATGAATTTCACCTAATTTTGGTCTTCTAAGGCATTTTGACCCCCCTCCAACAGACTTTGAACAGATGAGTGCCTCCAGAAGGCAAAGCTAAGCTAAGTCAAGGTGATATTTCAGTATCTCTTTGGTCTGACATGAGCACAAGCACCTGCCAATATCTGTTGTCCCATTTCCCCACTCTTTGGCCCACTGCACCCAGCCCTGTCCCTTCGTCAGTGTTATTTAGCATCTGTGTTCCTGCACAGTGAGCCAGGTCATGAGCTGGATCTATCCAGAAACCAATGACTCATGGGTTTTTTGACAAGGAGTGATGAGTGGTAGCCTGCACTGAAGTGAATTTCTGTTGCACTGAAGTGAATTCTCAGCCATACCCCCAGAGTGGCCCTCTAAATGTGGCTCACTCTCCCGAGACTGACAAGGAATCAACAAGAGTTATCTAGGACTAGGTACTTAAATTTAAAAAGGCTGAAGACAGTATGAACAGAATTTATTCCAGCTAAGTTCATTATCTTTATCCCCATATTTATTTGGGGGGCAACCTGAGACCATAGGACTGGTGATACTGAGTAGTCTGTTATTATCCACTGGCAGGCGTAGACTTCATTCCAATCAGTCTATCTATGATCCCTTTCCTCTGCCTTCTCTGGGAGAAAGCTCAGAGTCTTGCTCTCAGTCCTGTGTCTACCACTACCAGCTGGAGGACTACATCATGTAGATATCCTCCTTCATAAATTCAAAGGCCAGATAATCTGGCCTTTCAGGCTAGGATTGTTTGGAACATGCTGTCTCCTAGCTTCATGTGTTATCTTGTAGTTATCAGCTCAGTGTCACCTATTCAGTTCTGTGGATTTCAAAGGCTCTCAAGAAGAATGTAAATCTGAGACATTTTAATCACGTGAATTAAGCTGGAAACCAGGCTTGTCTTTTCCACATTAAAGTCTTTCTCTTCTTCATATACAGAACCTACTTCACTTAGAAGTACCGCATATGAAATCAGGGCTGATTTTGTACTCTGGGAGTAGCTGAAAAGAGGTGGCAGAATTACATGTGCCCAGGGGAAGAAGTGGCAATGACTCGGCTGATGAAGAGAGGAGGGCTGGTTCATGATGGCTCCAGCACAACGTTAGCAGGCTATAAAATACACAGGACAGGCTGTTCCATGCACATCCCCATAAGGTTGTGAGATATAACTTGTAAACAAAAATAAATACATATTCTCTATGTGGAAAAAGTTACAAATATTGTACTTTCAAATATGTAAATGCTAATGCCAATTTCACCACCCAGCTCTAATTTGATTTCCTGAGCAGTAAATCCTGGAACTTCCCCAGCATGGGAATACTTATTTCTGGTCTCGGCCACGATGGGATGGTCACAGAGCATGTTGCAGTCCCTCCACCAGCCGAGGCAAATCTATCTGAAGCCAAAGGGGAGCAGGAAGGGGGTGTCCCAGAGCTACAATACCTACC
Organism: Geospiza fortis; assembly: GCF_000277835.1. Lineage (NCBI taxonomy): Eukaryota > Metazoa > Chordata > Aves > Passeriformes > Thraupidae > Geospiza > Geospiza fortis. The sequence goes on from NW_005054302.1 coordinate 10,179,742, forward strand.
CTGGGATGCTCCTGGAATGGCCCATCTATTCCTTGCCCCTTTTTATGGGCTATGTAGGGATAGACTCTAGACCATCATGTTTAAACCTGTAAGCAAAAATGACTGTTAAGATGCCAAGCTTGGCAGAGTGGCTTGCTCTATCAGTGTTTCTAGCTCAGTACCTTTTTTACACACCAGCAGAGGCCCAATTAAACCAGATGCAATATCTCTTGGTGTGTCAATGTGAGAATGGTAAATCCAAGTCAAGCAGTTTGAGTCTGCCAAAGTTGGGGAATAATCTTTCCTTACTGGCCATGTGTATGTGTAATTTCCACCGGGCACAACAAAGTCATCCTCTTTGCTTTTACCGCCAGTTCCATCAGGGTAAAGTGCTCCTAATACATAGAAAGGAAAAAGAAATACTTTAGCCATCCCCTAGTTGCTTTTGTTAAATAACTGTGTAATTTATTCTATTTTAACTTGTATTTATCAAATAATAGCAGCATTCACAAATACAGAATCATTGAGAAATTTTGAAAAAACTCAGAATTTCTGTCAATCTCACCACAAATATATTGGGAGTTAAAATCCATTTTTATTGGTAGATAAGCCTTTAAAAATGCATAAACAGGCTCCATTTCTTCCTAGTCTCTTCACTCTTATCAGTCATCTAAAATTTTGTCATCTAATAGTGTGTATTTTTTCACAGGAAACAGATGACAATACTGACCATAGGCACATCCGCACAATCCTCTAACAAAAATACATGTGCATAGGTCTGGGATTCTGAAAATTAGATCATGTCTGTTATAGGCTAAAAGAGAGGAAAACATTTAGTTGCAGGAACTCCATCTATTCAAATACACTAGAGGCAGAAGGAAGGAGGGAGGATGTTTTGGTGAGTTATGATTCAGAAAATAATTCAGGCAAAAAGACCCATCCAACCTGTTTCAGTACTGGGTTTATCCCAGGTGTCGAAAGTTTGTGGCAAAAAGTTTTGAGATGCAGCTGTTCCTGGTTGTAGTCATCAGCTGCAATTACTGATGAGCTTATGAGAAGTTGATCTAAAGTCCTCTGATGTCAATGTCAATAACAATAAATACTGGGACAGACTTGTAGCCATGATATGAGTTACTCCAGGGAAAAAGAGAGGAAAAGGCAAGCCAGATTTTACCTTCAGAGTCCTTGTCATAGAAGACCCCATGTGGATGCACAGAGTATGGGCGGGAAGCAAAGTTTTTCAGATGGATGATAAAGACATCCTCTTCTTCTGCCTTCAGGACTGGGCCAAGGAACCCCAGCCATGCTGCTTTGGGGATCTCCTGGGAGTAAGTGTCATCGGTGAATTGCCTAAAAATGGCCTTTTTGTACACACGTCCTATCCGGTTGGCTCCTCTTGTTGCATACACGCTTGCAAACCTGGTGTCGGGAAGGGAAAATTTGAGAGACAGTAAACCTATCTTAAGAACTGATCAAATAACTGGTGCTTGCAGTGCAGACAAATAGTTCCCTGGGACACACCTCATGGCTGGTGGAATTGAATAAAAGCTCAGGAGTACAGCAGGGCCCCAAGCCCCTTTGTGTACAGTAACAACCATCCTGCTTTCAGGTCCGGTCATTAGCACAGTTGCTCCAAGCCTTCATTGAGGACCAGCCACTCAAGCCTCAAGCTGCTCAATTTCAACAGCTTCTCCCTCTTTTGAAGGTTTGAAACCTCACCTCTGAAAGCCTTTTCAGAAGGAAAATAAAGCCAAATTAAGATTTTTCAAAAGCCAATAAGAGAGATTCTAATCAACCAGTTCAGCTCCCTGGAAGAGTAGCATTAAATGTGTTTTGCATGAAATGTATAACTTCCACATTCCAGAGTCTGTGTTTATAGCAACTTCAAGTGATGGAAAACCCACCATATGGTCAGTGGTTAACATATTATAACTTTTAAATACCTGCTCCCTTCGAAGCCTAAATTGCATTTGCAGTCTAATATCATCCAGCTCCACACTCCAACCAGTGGTTCCAGTCAAGTTCTCTCTCAGATCAAACGAGCCACATACCATCAGAAACTTATTTTTTATGCAGACACTTGCATAAGTTTTAATTAATTGACTAAATTGCCTCCTACCCTTCTTCTGGACAAACCAAGCACACTGACTCTTTATGCCACAAATCTTACACAAAGCTCTCTTTTGAAAGCAAATATTTCTCTATCTCTGTTGAAATATGAACAAAAGAACTCACACAATAGGCAAGTAATATTCCAGCTAGGGTCAGAGATGTTCCTAGTCAATATTTCTTACATAACTGGGAATTAATTTTGCCCTTTTAACTATAACATCATGCTGATGACCCAGTTCATCCTATCTGTGATGATATAAAATCAATTTTTAAATTTTCTCCATGTTACAGCTGGTAAATATCATATACAATCTTCATCCCTAATTATAACACTCAATGAAGGCAGAAGTTAAACCCTTTGCTACACAGCAAGCAGGGGATTGAATGACTGGTTTCACCATAATTGACCATGAGCTTTTTCATCCCCTGAAGATTGATTGAACTTTCATGCTTCCTAAAAAACTCATCAAAAAGTCAAACTAAATTTTCCTGAAATATCACTGGCAGAAATAAAGCAATTTCATATTTATTGTGAGACTTTGGCTGGTCAGTTCACTTGCTTCACAAATTTTGTTTAGATTCTTCTAAGAAGTGCAAGCAACCAAAGTGGAGGATGTCACATAAGTTGAAAGGCATTATTTGCTTTAAGTTCTTCACCACAACATCCACTTCTCCCTCTACCCAAACCTTTCTATGATTCTGTGATTTCTATGACACCATAATGCACAACATCCCCAACTTGTGGTCATTACACCTCCATGATGACTGTCTAAAACAGACCCCTGAAGTGATCCAGATATAAAAGCCTCCAAAAAGTACACTTTTTCATTTGAAATGTGCACTTTATAAGAAGCCACAAGTTTTGGCAGCAGTTAAAACATTGCCAATGTTGCTGAGGCAGAAACAGTGGGGTAGGATGAGGGGGAAGGGACAGAACCTTCTCATTCTGCTTCTTCACAGAATAATGTATGCCGGATAAATACACCCCAAAAACAGGGTTAAGGAATGAGTTGCCAGGAAATTTGAATTTTCAGTGAATTAGCAGGTCTGTAGTGTGTGGACATAGCAAGACCTGGCAAGTCACACCACATTCACCAAGGAGAAGATACCTTCTATTGCCTGGGGGAAGAGCTGCTACCAGAGTGTTTACCACAGAGTAGGAGGTGGTGTCAGTAGGAGTGCAGTGTAAATGCACATGCTTCCTTACCTCATGGCAATGTATTCACATGGCTATGTCTTAATTCGAATTATGAATTGATTTTTTAAATTGTTTGTAAGAAATTTTCTCTAGAAAAATATCAAATCCATTTTTTCAGAAAGTCCCTATTTTCAGGAGATATTTTTCATCAGTTTTTTTTTCCAGTTTCACCAGCCATCAAATATTTTGGTGCAGTGGCACCATGCTTTCATCATGATGACAGTGTCTTTATGTCCAGACAACACTGCACACTCTCTCATAATACCCCTGAGATACACTGTGTCTTCTGAAGAAGGAGAATTATACCCCAGAAAAATGCACTTCTTAGGCTTTGTTAAATGCTTCCCATGAGCCTAGCCCCTTTTAATGCATAGCATGTGATCCCAAAATCCAGTTAGTGATCAAAGTTCAAGAAATTACTGTGAGAAAACCCTCTAGGCTTAGGCACTGAGAAAGTCTCAGTGCCTAAAGCTATGCTATAATATCTGGATCTGTGCTTGCCTCCTATTTAAAGCCATCTAGAAGTCAGGAAAAGTCTTTTAGTGGCAGCTTTCTGAAAGGAGGACTTTTCAAATGGATGCAGTTGGTATCAGCAGCAGCCAGTCACAGTGTAGGTGATACTCTGTGCATACAGAGACGTATTTTCAGCACATCCTTTCAGTTGCCCTCAGCACCTGAAAACAGAGCACTCAGGTTGTTCTAAGTCCCATTCTAGGTGCCCAGGCTCTCCCATTTCATCCAGGAGGATTTTGGAGGCCCGTCTAAGCCTTCCCAAGTAGCTCCATGCCTCTTTACAAGTGTTGCTGCGCTTCACATTTCAGTGCTTAAAGTCCTTTTAAAGAAGGAATATCCATACAGGACTGAATGCCAAAATGCTTCCTATCTGTTGTTCCTCTTTTGTCACAAGATGACAAAGCTTCTCCCTGCCTCTTCATATTCTCCTGATAATGGGACCCTGGAAAATGCTACAGATAGATTCTGAAAATGTTAGGCTTTGTGTTTTCTCAGATCAGTGCATTCACATAAGCAGTATGATAAATGATATAATTGTTAGATGTGATGATTGTTTAGTAATTAAATATAATTATTATATAATCATAGGAAGAATCATGAGAAACTACGCTGGGAACTTAAGAGAGCTATGTTTAGCTGAAATCTATGTATATAATAGAACAATATAAGTTTAATAATTAACATGGAAGTTATATAACTATAGAATATAAAAACCCGTTCCTCTCGAATGTACGGGCGAAATCAGATTTGAGGTGAAAACACCCATGATTTCCAGAGCTCTTAATAAAGCACCTACATATAATTGCCTGTGTGATTATATGTTTCCGAACACTAACACTCCTGCTCACTTCAAACTGCTTCATCCTCCTGGTGGCTTTGTGATGGTGCTGTCTGAACCTCTTCCATCTTTCTGATCTGCAGATGTAAGAGCTGCTGCTCTAAATTTTAACTATTTCCCTCCAACTCAGTTGTCAGCCTGTACTTCATGTGCATAAAGTCATGATGTTCAGACAGCCTTTCTTTCTACAGTAAAGGGGAATATTCCATCCTCTGAGGCAGTACCCATGCAAAATTCCTAAATTCCTTTTTATCTCCTGCAGTCAGACCCGTCTTGAGTTTACACATAGAGATAAGCAGGTTTGCAAATCGGCATAAAAAGTCTTGGTCCGACTGAGAAAGACATGCAAATCCTCCCTTCATTTCTCTGTGTGATTTCATTTTGGTGCTTGACCTGTCCCAGCACTTCCAAAGCTCCAAGAAAAGTTGGAAACACATCTGAGTGGAACAGTGAATTATTAACAGGGAATAAACTCTAGCTCTTCAAACAAGTGTAAGCATAATTATAGACATCCAGTTCCCTGCAATGACAAGCAATACGACTCTTCCACAGAGAGAAAGAGTAAAACAAGAGTGTCACGTAGATTCTACTTTAGATCAAGACTAGACATGCAGACAATCTGCCATTTCCAGGCAGATCCATGTGTGAGGTGCAACTTCTACACCCATTTCTTTTATCACACAGAAGACATGTTTTTCCATCATTTTAACTGTGTTTGTGTTACCTTTGATCAGAAGGCTACAACCTAACAGAGGTTATGTTTTCCAAGAGGTGCTTACATGAGCACGGTGTTACAGCGAGCAGTGAGAAATGGGAGGACACCTTGTGTGCGGCCAAGCAAACAGCTCTTTAGCAGCCTGGAGACAGATCTTTGCAGATACAATTTCAAAGCCCCCTGAGTTTGTTTGCTGCTGTAACCACTACTGAGTGCCAAAAAACAGCACTCAGGATAACTACGAGGTGTGGAGTCCCAAATTTTCTCCTGTGGTGAACATTCCCAATAGCTACTGTACACTCCTGGGTGCAAATGCACGCAAATGGAAAATTTCTTTTTATTGTTGTTGTTCCATTAAAGTCCCATAGATTTTACACTCATAACCATCATTATGGTTTAAACAACAATGTTTATAGGTTTATTCCCTAAAATCTGTAGGTGGTGAAACCTTCTTTACTCTCTATCCTCTTTACATACTCTGGGTTTGGGTTTATAACCATTTTATTTTGTCAAAGTTCTTGATTTTTCCTGTGGCTGAAGTAAACCAGGACGGTGCCAGGACAGGGCTTCAGACTACCACAATTGTTTTAACCCCTGGGTCATGTAATCTGTTCAAGGTAACCCTCCAAGAAACCATGACTCCCATGCCCAGGCCAGGGCGATGTCTGTCCTTGAGGGATAGCCAGGGAAGGGGGACAAGTGGTGCCAACTCACCTTTCTAAATGGCGCCCTGACCACAAAGCGTTGAACAACAAAGTTGGGTGTCCTCAAAAAACAGAGACACAAAGCCCTCAAAGGATGTTTTAAGGCTTTTTCTGACCCACATGAGCCACAGAGGTCAATAAAATCCATGAAATCTTAGATGAGGCTCTCTGGTGTCACTGGTGTGGTATGATGGCTTCCCTCCTACAATAAACTTGCCCCTGAAGACAGTAACAAAGCTCCTCTCAGGCTTCATTAGAGCCAGGATTTCCCCTCAAATGCCCTTTTGATGTTGACCCTTCCCACAATGATCATCTCTGCTGTTGCAATTGGGTTATTTGGCCTCATAATGACTCAGCCATTAGTGTAGCATCTGTGACGACAGTTTCACCATCATTTCTCTGGGTGGGATCTCCTCACAGGCAAATTGCACAAACTGTGTTTGATGCTGTGCTAACAAAAAACACCCATTAGTGTTGGTGGGTGCAAGATAAATATATGTAGGATTGGTGGCCTAAAGAGAAGGGAAGAGCTGCTCCATCAGGCAACACTCACATCTACCATCAGCAGAGCAAGACTTAAGCGTCCATCATATAAACTCGTATCAAGGTAAATTCAAGGGATTATCAACTGAACTTTAATCCTGAGGGCTGAGCTACGGTGGGGAAAGAATAATGGTGGATGTCAAACCACAACACTTATTTTCCTCTTGGAAGGCCATTTTCCATGTGACCATTAAAGAAAGCAGAAAACATCCAGGCTCACCCTGCTGCAGCAGCAATGCCCATGTCCTAACTCACAAAATCCCATTGGGATCTGCAGCACATCCAGCAGCACTGACAGCACTTGCACCCTGTGTGTCTAGTCCAGCATGGTTTAATGATGTCAGCTCTTCCAGCAGTTATGTTAGGTGGGAAGGGACGCTGACCACCTTCACAGCTCACCTATGCCCAGTGGCCATAATCTGGACCTGTGATTTCCAAAGGCCTGTGTGCTCCAGAAAATGTAACTTTAATTTCTGAAGGGAGAACAGAGAGTGAAATGTCTTGGTTTTACTCACAACACACCAAATTATGAGAGTTAGTAGAACAGCTTGAGGCCTCAAGCTTAGACAAGACAAAGGGAAGAGGTGAACAGCCTCATTAGTCTTTTTGCTTTACAATTACTGATGTCCAGCAAGATACTTAGTATGTGCAAGCAGCAGGCTGGCTCTGGAGCCCTGCAGTAAGACAAGGCATAATAAAAATTATCATCCAAGCAGAATAATTCTGCTAAGACAGGGCTCATTTGGGCTAATCAGCTCTGACGAGAGGCAGTCTTTTCAGCTCACACCCATCAGGCAGGTTCTGATGCAGCACTAGGACTCCTGGCTCTAGAGGCAGCTCGCTCAGCGCCAGCACAGCAGGAACTGAGCAGCATAGCTGTGTCTGGTGCCAGAATCTGGTTTCTAGCTCCGTGCTTCAGCTACCAAAGCCCCCTTTATCTTCTTTACTACTAAAAACTAAAGGTTGAGGAAGATGTTATTTACTTTGGCAAGCAACATTGAAAATCATCTCTTAAATGTTGCTATCTGATCCAGGTAATGTAACACTTTCCATTGCACACTTGCTAATTCAGGATTTTCATTAAGTACTGAGGAATAAGTGGTTTTAATTATATCTCTCTAGGCTAGCTGGAATCAAAGGGAACATTCCTTTTTGTGTATGCACCAATTCTTTTAAAGGTGATAATCAGCTTGTCTGCCACCTCTTTATCTTCACTTTGCTCTCAATAAAACTGGGATAGTGCCCCATCAGATGTGTGCTGTGAGGATGCTTCACAAGGTGAGAAGTGCTTGGCTCATCGAGCCTGAGTGATGCTGCTTGCAGAACAGAGGTGGCTCGAAAGGCATTCCTATCCCTACCTGGAAACTGATCCTTAAACTTTGCTAATGGAACTACTTTTTTTGTAATATCCGTAGGAACCAATTAATAAGCTGAAAAGTAGCCCATTATTATACTTTTTAAAATTTGCATTAGAGGTTATCCCAAAGAGCTGAATAGTCAAAATAGCTATTTCTGGTTCACTATTTAACCCCCGTGCCTATGCAGACACTATTATTCCAGAATACAGCACTTTATACTGGCTCAATTCAATTGGATTTAAAAGTGGAGTAAAATAACAAAAATCACTTAATTATTTTGCATGTAGGGAGTTTGTGGCAAACATCTCCCCAGCTTTGAATGTGCAGTCTAGATCAAAATCCTCTGTGGGTAAACCTTTTGTAATTAGCATTCCGTAATTACTACATTGCCATGATGACTGAAGACACAAAGTATCTTCCGTCCCTGTGTTGCCATTTAGTAAAAAAAAAAATGCATTTATGTCACAAACTTAAAAGTAAATGTGCCTCTTGATGTTCAGGGAGCACAAAGTGCACACAGCCTCAAAAGTACAATTTGCAGAATAGATTCCAATCTCTCTGTGGTATCTCTCTATTGAATATCTCTCCATTGAAGTGGATTTATAAGTAGCTGCTCTCCAGTTAATGCTGAACTACTCTGTAGTGACAGATATCTAGTTTATTGAGTGGAGAAAATTATCCTCTGCTACAAAAGTAAGGAAAGTGAGAAATTCAGGCATTTAATACAAATTAAGAACAATTTTACCAGTAAAGCTTGTTTTCATGGTCTGGGAACAAACTATTCACCTTAATTCTACCTATAAATGTAATAGCTATTGACTTGGATGCCATCTGGGACCTCTAGCTATTAAAAGCTTAAGCATAAATTTGTGTTGAAAAATAAAACTCTTTCTCATCTTCTTCTTGTGACAAAATAGTTTCTTTTATGAAATTCATCTGAGAGTGATTCTGAAATTACTTACCACAAGAGACATGTGCAAACTTGCTTGGGATTTCCTGAAAAGTCAGAGGGTACATTTCCATTTCTAGCTTCTGGGAGGCAGCATCTAGATCCCAGTGAGCCTCCAAACCTGGTACAGAGACCAGGACCTCCTCACTTCCTCACAGCTCCCACTCCAATCCCAAACCCAGACACTGAGGAGGGATCCCCAAAATACCTCTAGTGTGTCAAAAATATCAATGAAATGTTAAAAATATTCCCACACATTTGAATCCCATGATGTAAGAAGCAATGGTTCTCAATAAAAAGAGAGTCGATTCAGATGTAAGAAAAAGGTTTTTAACAAAGAAGGTGGTAAAACACCAGCACACGTTGCCCAGAGCGGTGGTGGATGCCCCATCCTTGGAAGCATTCAAACTCAGCTTGGATGTGCCTCTGTGCAACCTGACCTAGTTGAAGATGACCCTGACCATGGCAGGAGAGGTGAACGAGAGGACCTTTAAAGGTCCCTTCCAAACCAAATCATTCTTTAGAGAAGCACCAGGCATCAGAGCCATCTCCATGGAACATCCAGGCCAGCTCTCCCGCTCTGGGAGGAGCACAGCCCCAGCCGTGTGGGCATGAGAACAGACACCTGTTTCACTGGCCAAGGCAGGACCCATCACAGCGCTCACCTGTGCTCCCCAGTTTCAGAGATCACCAGGAATTCTGTCTGACCATTCACTGTTGTGTATCTAAGCACTTATCTATGCACATTTCCAAAAGGGAAGTCCCCACAGTTGTAGAGATTGCCTGGATATAGGGACTTGTATCCCATTCGTAGGTACTATACACATCTGAATTTCATGATATCTTACCAAGTTTCCCAAATTTTATCAGGGGAAATACTTAAATTACATAATATGCCAGTAAACAGCGTTTTGTGTTTTACTGCAAAGACTATGCTTGGTTAAAGCAAAGTCGCAGTTTGCTTTTTGATACCAAGTCCCAGGGATACCTGTATCTCTATGAAATACAGGTAGGGGATTTTTGCCCATACCCGATGTTTTTTTGGACAAATATCAGCTCATTAAAATCCTCTTCAAATACACGCTAACTACCCCCTTGCTTAATTAACCACAATGGAAGAGAAATCAATCAAAGTCTACTCTTGCCTGGGAACTGAATTCGCACCTATGACAACATCATCAGAACAAAAACAAGGAAAAGGCCATCTTAAGACATTTGCCACAAAATGACCACATGAACCAATTTTGTTTTGGAGATGTTGGTACAACTCCAGCTTACCCAAGCCCCCAGTCACTTACTTGTCCTCTAAGAGGCTTTGCCCTGTGATCAGATTTTTCCCAGATGGTGCATAATCCCAGTTCTCTTCCACAATCCCGAGGTAGTAAGTTCTGGTCTTTGCTTCCACCAGCGCGCAGAGCCAGAGGAAGCTGAGGGCGCAGAGGCGGCCCCCGCGCTGCGCGGGAGGCATCTGTGGTGCTGACTGCGAGGCTGGCACCGGCAGGCAGCTGCAGGGTGCAGCACAGCCAGCTCACCCCTCCCTCCCTCCCAGCTCCCAACAAGTTATAAATAAGGAAGGGACAGAGCAAAGCTCCTCCTTTCCAGCAGGTTAGGACTGGGATAGGTAGAGAGCCAGGCTATGTAGAGCAGGGAGAAGGTTGCTGTCATGGCAGGACCTTTGCCAATCCTTTGGTTAGTGAGTAAATTACTCACTTACCTGTCCAGGCTAGAGCCAGTTGGTGGTTTTTAGAATTCTGCTTGCTTTTCAGTCCTCCTTTTTCCAGACTAGGTGATATGGCATACTAGGGCAGAGGAGGGGTTAGTGGTTTTGACATCCTTGTAAAAACCCTGTTTAAAAAAATTTATTTTAACTTCTTGATCATGTCTGAGATTTCTAAAAATAGCATCTTGTTGTCTTCATTGGTTTTTTGAGATGACATAACACTAAGGTATAATCCAGCATTATCAGAGAGAGCAAAAGAATTGGTCAGTACCTCTCATCATTTTCTAATCTATTTATTAAGATTGCAATAGATTTGAATATATTCTGTTTTAGAGTGCCCAAAATGAGGTACCTTTTTACAAGCATCCCTGGAAATTAGAGCCCTTATAAAAGTCTTTCCGTTTGGACACCTAAGAATTGAGGCGCACAAAGATCACTCTTTTATTAACCTTGGCAATTAACATGCCCACGTAGCTCTCTAGAAAATCACTCCCTTGCGTAAAGGGATATCTGTGTTGCCATCTTGGCAAAGCACAGTGTAAATGTATACTTGATAGGATAGGATAGGATAGAATATTTTAAACCACTTAGGAATCATCCCAAAAAATATCATCTAGGTGACAAGACATTTTGCAAAATCATACTGCTCTGTTCCTAATTTTTAAGTGACTACAGGTATAAAAAATGTTGCAGTTCTGGAATAGAGTTCTTGAGACTCATTGCAAGCTTTAACAATTGTGAAATTCCCCTTTCAGGTCCAGAACCATCTGACCTCCTCCTGTGGAAGGTAATGGTTATCCACGACTAGGGCTGCAGGAGGTTTCACAAACAGATTTGGAAGTCACAGGTTTAATGCTGTCCATCAGGATGTAGCTCAGTGATGTGAACGATGTTTTATGTGGCAGTTGTGTGAGGTTCACCCTCTGGCATGTGGCAGTGATGGCTACATCAATGGTCAGCTGTGCTGAGCTTCCCTCTCGTCACTGGTGCGCAGGTGTCTCTGAAGTCACAGAGAGCAACTCAAAAAACCAGGTGCTGTTCACAGCAGCCCAGCTCCAGCCACCTGGACCTTGATAGGTCTCATCTAAATCAAGAGACAAGGCACACAGACACACGCAGTATCATGCTGAAGGAGTTTTTGGTGGTTTTAGGCTATGCTTTCCATTTCTTTAGCTATGAGGACTGAAAGCCCAGCATATGTGGGTTAAGGATACAGTCAGACAAACTGCAAATGGTCAGCTTGACACAGTGTCCTGGGTTGACCAAGACACACAGTTATAAAAGCAGGAGTCCTTTGGCCCCCAAAATTCTCTCTGATACATGCTGATGTTCATTTGCTCATGTCAGTTATTCGATGAACAATGAGAAAGAGGAGAGGTGATAGGACAACACAGGTGTTGTGCAACAGGACAATACAGGTGTTGTACAGAGATCCGGATCCTCAGAGGCAGCACCTACAGTCTTCCTGATACCCTTAGACACCTTGCTGATCTCTTCACTCTTTTGCTGCAAAACCACACTGTGCCCAGCCTCTTGTCTTCTCACACCAATCTGTACCCTCTCTTCCAAAACACTGATACTCTCAAGTCATCTTCCTTTTCCACTGCTTTATTGTGTCACTTTGTTGTTACTCAAATTATGATGACTAAAAGCACTGTGCTTTTAACAGGCGCAATTAGAAAGCAAAAGAAAACACAATGAGAGTGGGAGCTGAGCTGAGTTTGCCAGCCCATGGCACAGTCATCGTGTGTGCCCCTGTGGTGGGACAGACAGGCCAGCTGCGGGGCTACAAACCTGTGGAAAGGCCAAGGGGACACTTGGAGGCCAACAGCATCCCACTGTCATCTCTTCACAGGGCCTAGGCATACTTCCTCTGCCCAGAAGAGCTCTCCTGAGCCCAGGGGAGTTACAGACTTCATGACCTGTCACTCAAGCACCTGCATTTACAAGAACTCGTGCCTGTTATGCAAATATTCATTGTCGTAATGTAACAAGCGTTTGCATTCGAGCAGGAAATATCCTTATTTCTAGGGCACTGGTCACTTTGAATGAGATTGTGTGGAGTTCAATTGCTTAAATCAGCCATTTGCATGCCATTAGAGATATTTAAGAACTGGGTAGAGGGCCAATTTAATCTAGACAGTGTTATCATGATTTTCTGTCCGTGTGCTTTTTTGTAACTCAAGAATTCTGTTTTATGTTTAAATCTCTGTATATGTGGACTAATATAACACAAATGCATCAGGGTAATGGGGAATACGAAGGAGGAGTGTCCAATTCTGAGCTGGCATCTGACTGCATTACAGTAATTTGAATAATAATAGTGCTACGTCCTCGTTTTTCTATTGCTTCTCACGCACCTAGGATTGGATCCTGGCTGCTTTCTTGTTAGAATACCTCTTTAAAATTCAAATATGAAGTTAATTTATTTGTCTATTACCGTAAAATTTACTTGTGTAACAGGAATAATGTGTAGACATTAGCACCCTTTACCAGCAATGTGTTGTAAATCTGGTAAACGCCTTAGCTTGGCTTCAGCACTTAGTAGATCTGGCAACTTGTATACCCTTTGCATCCACGCATTAACACTTAATTACCTTGTCACATCATTAAACCCAGGCACATTTGCATTCCGGAGAGGTGCTGTGGGCGTGACTCAGAAAAAGATGAAAGAACAGCTGTTTTGCCCTTGCATCACGAAAATTTCTGGGAAGCTTCCTTCCAGCAGTGAGCTCATGGGATTAAATTTGTCACTTTGTGCAGGATCCTTTCAGCAAAGGGGTTGGCTGTTGGTTACTCTGAGACTTTCTGTTCCTCTGAAGGCTAAAATTAGAGCATGGCTGGGTTTCAAAGTTTTGCAATAAGAAGGAATGTTCATAGGACCGAAGGGTGAACATCTTGAACACCAGTTTGTGAATGAGCCCCAAAGCATCACCAAAGAGCTTTCTTTTCAAGTAAATCAAGAATTATTGCAAGAATTAGCTTAAGTTAGTGCACTAAAGCCCTGACTTGCGCTAACTAATGTTAGTGATCAAACTAAAACATTTGTGATGGCTGTAAGATCAACGAAGAGAGATGATGGATGTGCTGACCTTTGTCAGTTCCTCGACATTAGATCATAGACAGGCATTTTATTCAGGCTGCCTAGGACTGAAGCCCAGCTTTGATTCTCCATTGAGCAGATGATGAGCTGATGTTCACGCAGATTGTCTACTCTGTGATTTCTGCTCTGCTTCCTCTGCTTCTTCTTGATACTAGTAGTTCCCACTCATAGCTGATCCTTCCTGGTGCCTCTGTTGTGTTGATTTGTGTCACCACTGCAATCTAGGTTGGGGAATTGGTCTCAGTTTCCAGCATAAGATTACCCTCAGCTAGTATTGCCACCAGCCCTGGAGCTCTGCCTGTAGTGACTATCCCAAGATGACAAAGAGTGTCTGTGATACATCTGGGAACTGAACCCTCCTGTGTTTTGCATCAGCCTTTCAACAAAGACATCCTCTCCCTTCATCCGTTGTCCCATTCTTTCCAGAGACAAACACACATTAAATGTAAAAGTCTCTTTGTATATCACTTAAAACTGTTTTCTATTGCACTTTCAAAAAATTTTCTGAGTTGCAGCAGTAGTGAACAGAATATAAACCTCACGTTATCTTGGGTAGTCACACAAGATGCATGTGAATTACTTGAATCATTTGAGTTCACACTGGTAGGTTGGAAATCTCAAAAGGCATTCAGAATTTCTGTTTGGAGTTCTGGATAGGACTTTGGTGAGAAAAGCTCCCTTGGCATACACAGCATTTTCCGGAGCATTCCAAGTCTGAAAACTGAAACTGTTGGAGATGGAAGGACAAAAAAGCTGCTGGAACTCCAAGAATAACAAGGATCTAGTATCAGTGAAGATATTAGAAGTGCAGCTATATCCCATATTACACATGACACAGTGAACTTGACTCACATCTGCCCACAAGTCTTTGTGGCAGGATGGAAACTGAACCCATCCCTCCAGATTCCCATGTCAGAGCCCCCATGGCTCCCTGGCATTGCCTCCCAGCCATTTGGGCTCAGTCCATGCACCCAGCTCAGGGTCACAATTGGGCATTTACCACAGTGGTTGTCTGGAGATCATTAGTGCAGAATAATTTTCTCTGTACATCTCTGTGTGGACAGTCTCCTTGCAGAACAGCTACTTTGGTACGTTACCAGCTGTTGACAAATCTTGAGGCAAGGTGTGAAATGGAAAAAAAGGGCCTCTGTTGTGTCAGAAGCAGCACACAGATCCTTTCTTTTCTGTCAACATTTTGAGCCAAACCCAGTATCTCTCACACCACAAAAAAAGTGCAATAACATAGATTAATTTAGATTTCAAAGAAACCAATTATACATTTGTAAAAAAACCCTAAAGTTATTTCAATTTGAAGAGTGTAAAGGAATGCAGTGATGAGAAGAAAGACATTTAACTGTGCACTGAAAGGAACTGCAAGCTTGAAGAGATTACAATAAATTGCCAAATAGGCTGGGCAAGTAAAAATTGTTCAACCTTAAGAGCCATTAAAACAAAGCTAAGAAAAGTAAGTTTTGATCCTAATTAAGAGAAGCTTCTTGTGCGTGGTAACTCATGTAAATCTGCACTGTTAAAACAAGGTTAATACCTCGACAGAACTTCAAGCCACATTATTTATGAGTTTCCATGGAGTGGCATTGTAGCACTCAACAAACATGAAAGAGCTTACCATTACGTCAGCACTGTGGGACAGAAGATGTTTATTAACCCTATTATACAAATGAGGAAGGAGGAAGCGTATGCAATGTCCAGATGCTCATGAAGCAAGGGAGCCTGGTCTCTTGAGTCCCTGTCCAGAGCTGGGAGCAAGGCAACAGCCCTCCTGGCCCCCAGGCTTCCCCCTGAGCACGGGGCTGGTGGAGATCAGGGTCTTGCTGGACTTCCAGTGTTTGTGGAAGTGATGCTGTGACTGGTTGCATGGTGAAACTCTTTCTCACACACCTTTGCTGTCTGCCAGCAGGAGGGCCAGTGCTGAGGTCCACCTGAGCTCTCCTCCAGGCAGCTGTGCTCCCTGTCCAGCCTCCTCTAGTCACCCCGTGGACACCATGGGATCCTCTTCCATCAGTCTCATGGCACTGACCTACTTACTTGCTCTAGAGGAAGTGTGACCCTTTTGTTTTCCTCCTGTGACATCATTGCCTCATTTTCTCTCTGGGTAAATAGGTGAGTTGAGGTAATAAATTGGGGACCTAACCAGGACTATTTAAAGCAGGTAGAAGAAAAGAAGGTATCAAGCATTGTGAGGAGAAAAGAAAGAACTGATGTGATTGCATCTGTTCAAGTGGCTTCAAATTGTTGCAAACTCAATTCTAACAGGCAACCCATCCCCAAAACTGATATTAAGCTGCATATTCCAAGCAGGATTGTGACATTTTGCTTAGTGTCTGTTGATTAAATGGGGAGGGTGCCATGTGAAGTGGAGGAGCTGACAGGAGTTACCTGATGTCCAGACAACTTCTTCTGGCCAGTTTCTCCACTGGAAAGGAGAAAATGTGGAAAATGTCACAACTTTGTGGAAACATGGATGATTGCCCACAGTGAAATCATGTGATTTATGGGATATGCTGCCAACACTATTAGTGCCTTTCATCTGAGTCTACAAAGTTTTGCAATAAGGAGCAGCCCTTGTTCTTCAGTGACTATGATACTTCCTATTTGAAGGAGCCCATGTTACAGCCTGAGAGCCATTCCTGGAATGGAAGCCTTTCAGGTCTGATATTAAAAAGGAAAATAATTTCAACAGCATTAGAAATTCCATAGTCTGTGGAAAGAAACCTCTCTTGTCCACTAGCTCAGTTACCACTTTGAAGAGCTTGCTGTGGTCTTTCAAAACATCACCTGCCTTTGTTTTATAATTTCATGTCAGTACCTGATCTTACATAGTGGATACTGAGAATTTCTTACTTTCCTCTGCTAAGTACAGTCCTGGGAGCTGCAGAGTACCCTTGTTTTAACAGTAATCTATTTAAGACTCCAGATTTGGGTCAGATTTGACTGTCAGCATCTTTCTTTGCAAGAAAGAGCTGTGGACACTGTGGCAGGGCCACAGTGGCAGGGTGGCAGGGGTAAGCCCACACATTGTATATAAGGCTGATCAAATTTGCCACCAAAAGGGTTTTGAAGTGAAAGCCAGCACGGTACAAACCTGGCTGCACCACCCCTGGATCCAAGCTGAAGTGTTTCTGTGCTGGGGACCACTTAAATTTCTGAAATCAGGACTAATTTAGAGTCACTCAGGCTTTGCCAACATGGTGTCAGCAGAAGTTCCTTCCTTCCCAGTCCACATTAGTTGTTCAAATGATAAACTTCATGAATTACAGTGCTTGACGTGCATCCTGCCCCTCCTGCAGGGCAGATCACGCAGCTCCACAGCCTGTAAGTTTTGGAAGTAAAAAGTGGACATCAATCCCCACCTTTGAACACCTCAAAAAGCATCTTAAGTGCTGAGCAAGCTTCCCCACTGGAGGAAACAGGGTTTCAGCTGACTAACTGTAAGCACTCAGTTAGTTTAGCTTCTCCTCCTGTGTGCTCATCTAAAAGTGGGGATGATTACATCTGACTCCCCCTCCAGGTATTTGGAAGCTAATTTAGTTAATGCTTGTCAAGCACTTTCAGGTCTTCAGATGAAAGGGGCCGCAGATAGGCAAAGCACTGCTATTACTATTAATTATTTCTATTGTGCAAGGAGACATGAAAGCAGCAAGAGTGATGATTACTCGCTTCCTTTACAAGTGTCAAGACACAGCGCAAATACACAGACGGGGATCCTCCCCGCCCTGCAGTGCTCCTAATCTCACCAGGCAGATCATCCAGACAAGGAGCGGCGAAGGGAGCCCAAAGCCAGACAAGAGCAATGCATGTAGTGACTTACCGCACACGGGCTGGGTTTTGCAACAGCTGCTTTTTACAAATGTCCTGTTAGCCAAAGAAAGCACAATATTAGTGTTCTGAAGTATTTAAAAATCTCAACTCAGCATCTCAAAATGGAAAAGTCTTTTATAAAAGGTAGTAAATGCAAGCTCTCCTTGTTTGCCCTCTAATTTTTGAGCAAATCGAGCTTTGAAATTTTTCTTTGCAGCCACGAGCACTGAAAATATTTCATTAATAAAGAAGAAGTCAAAACTGCCCACAAACAATTTGAAATATTTGGATAGGTAGAACAAATTCCTGGTGGTAACAGGTTGCTGTCAATCAACTGCT
>NW_005054302.1:10197756-10233945 GCF_000277835.1 Geospiza fortis
GAAGGAAGTGCGCATGGGCTGGGTGACAGCTCATCCCTCTTCCCTCCCGTGTACCCAGCCAGTCTCTAACAATTAGTTTTCATTCTCCCCAAAGTGCCAGGGGGCTGGGTGTTAGGAGGAGCTTACATGCAGTGATGAGATGCTCCACAGTGATTTGTTCCTTTATCTAATGCCTGGTTAGACAGACAGACAGCTACAGAAGTAAAAAAACCCAGGCGGGTCCCAGACAGATGCTGAACACTCTCACACATGGCTGTGAAAGGGCTGGCTCAGTGGAGGGAGTGGGGAACACGACCAAGGCCAGTAGCATAGCTGGAGTGGGATGCTCTGGGATGAGATGTGCCAATCTGAGCCATCACACCTTTCCTTCAGAGTGTGAAGGGTTGCAGAAGCAGATCCTGGGTCAGGGAGTACCAGGTGTCAGGCATCTGCATCCCTCACCTCCTTCAGGATCTGTTTCAGCTCGTCAGTGGAATGAGCTTGTGGCTGGACCTGGGTGAATGTCCTGGGTGAATCCTGGCTCAGTGTCCTGGGTGAATCCGGCAATTGCTGAACCTTCCTCTGACTGCTGTATGAATCCAAATGGTATTCTTCTTTGCTTTTTCCCAAGTAAAAGTATCCAGACCATTTAATAACAGCTAGCAAACATGCTTAAGACAACACCAGCTGAATTTTTTTTTTTTTTATCATGGGATGAGGATGCCTGATGGAAGACACCACCAGACATGTGCTTTAATTAAACTATTGAACTATTCTTCAAAGAATCCCAGCCTCTTTCAAAAGGCAATTCTTCCAAGGAAGAAGCAGCTGTATCTCTTGGAGATCATAGGGAAATGCCTCCTTATCTCATTAAGCATCTCAAGGATATTAAAAATAGATTTAAAATGCTGAACCAGCCTTCTTCCATACACTGCTTCTGCTTTCCAGGGCTACGTTTCGTCCTTGGGCTCCTCAAGCTCCCTCTAATGGCCATCGACACCGCGGGTCATTGTCCCTCTGTGCCATTGCAGGGGAGCCACACAGGCACAAAGCCCCGGCACACCATCACAAGGTGAGATGTGCCCCCTGGAGGAGGCCCTCCAGGCTTTTATTCTGGCAGTGTGTGTGGCTTCATCTCTCACCTAGCTCTTTTATGATCCTGTCTCCACCCAGTATCTTCCCTCTTATCACTTCCCAGCCTTTCTCCCAGCCTCTGGAGTCTTGCCATCACCACAGAGTTAATGCAGGTCTTGCCCTTAGCTCAGCTCAGGCCCACGCCTAATATGAAAAATGGATTACACCACCAAGGAATGACATGAGCATACTCCAGATGGTTTGTTCATTTTTTAAAATCTTGCTTTCTAATCTCTTCCTCGTGCTGGCTCAGGCAGTGCTACCTGCAGCTACCATGCCCAGACAGCTTTTGAATATTTCCAGGACTGGAGATGATATATCTCCAAGGATGGAGACAGACAGTTTGCCCCTTTTCAGAAAGAACCTTTAATTATGTCTGCACAAAATTTTGCACACAAAAAAAAATGCCTGCAGCTCACTTTCCTCAATGTCCCCTCAGCTTCAAAAAAGCCTTGAATCTGCCTTTCAGTGGACATAGTAAAGAATAAATAATTGGAACATGAAGATTGATTAATTTCTGGGAAAATCTGGGATGTGTTTGTCTGTGAAAGCAGAGAATCCCTTTCAGAAACCCATGCAGTACTAAGAAATGCCTGAAAGCACTTCCCACTTAGGGAAATATTGACTTAATTGCCTCAGGCCCTTCTGCTATATATATGGAGATTTTAAATACTATCCTGTCCCACAATGGATGCAAACAACTAACAGCTTTCTAGTCAGCAAAGGCATGGATTGTCTTTTCTTCAACCAGCCAGCACCAGCTGGAAAGAAACAAACATCAGGATCTGAAAACCAGCTGTATTTCCAAAGGCTTATCCAATTTTTCTACATATATTCATTTCTCTGAAACAGGCAAAGTAAGTAGTAAGCACTACTACTAGGAAGAAGTAATTCTGGCGACAAACCCGGCCTCATGTGCATCTTCAAAACATCACAACTACGCACACAGAGCTAGTATTGATTTTCCTTTTGGCACAAAACCAGATGGAGATGGTGAACGAGTGGACAGTGGCCCTTTCAATAACAAAACACTTGATGGTCATTTCTGACCTCCTGGGTGTTGTCCTCCTCTTTCATTCTGGTGGGAGTTACTGACCTAGGTGCCTCAGCATGGAATGGAAATTTGTAATCTCTTTCAAGTTACCTGGATAAGCTACATCTCTCAGTCTTGCCAAAACCAGCACTCTGGACTACAGAAACCTCCCCTCCTGACAGTGTCAAACATCTGTAAAAAATACAATGAGCATTTTTTGACAAACCACATATTTCTTCAGCATATTCCCAGTACTTGTTCTTCATTACTGAAGACTTCCTAAGAAACTTGAGCAGTTCAGGGCAAGAGAAGAAGGGAGAAGGATCACCAATAAGATTTCTCTGTTTGCTCAGGTAAATAGGGGCATTTTCCAGTCAGTACTACTTTTAGCTCTTAATTCACCCTCTCCCTAAGCACATTCTTGGGCAAACCCCAGTGTCAAAACATATGGATGAGAAATGCCTTTCAGCCAAAACCAGAAAGCAGTGTTGCATGAAACCAGCAAAATGAAAGCACAAACCTCTAATTATTTTAATATTGGATAGTGACAGTGTTGTTCTGTGCTGGGAGTACAAACAACCCTTGGCCACAGGTCATAGTCCATTGCTATTGTAGAAAACATTGGGGTTGGTACAATGCTGTCCGTGGGCAAACCACTCAGATAATTAAATAAAACAAGCTTTGTAATAAATCAGATGAACATAAGCACACACAAGCAAGCAATGGATAATGCTTTGTTGGATGGGCAGAGCTCACTGGGTGTGGTGGCAGGACCATTCTCCTCACCCCAGAAGGTGCTTTTGCAGAGGGTTGGCTGTGCCACCCCGGGGTCACAGAGTAACTGATAGTGATGGGGCTTATTCCCAAAGCTCTGTCTCTTGGTAGTGGTGCAAGCGTCCCCAGAGGCAATGATGTGAGGGCTGCCATTGCAGGGGGAAAAGTGTGCTTAGCAGGATGTCACCTCAGGGAGCAGAGAGAGTCTAAGTATGTAGGAAAGGGAATTACACATACAAGAGGAAAGAAACAAGCAGTGGGGGAATGAAAAATAGGTAAAACAGAAGAGAAGGAAAGATCGAGCCATGTGACTGTTGTTGCTGGGAAGTGCGTGTCCAGCATATGCTGTGTGTTGGGACCACCAGTGCAAGATGGTGCAATGAAGGTAATACACTCCCCAAGGGTACAGAGAGCCTATTTCAAAATTTGTCCAGAATCACTTCCATTCCCCCTCTTCAGACTTGTAGGTATCCTTAATACAAAGACCTTAACTTGCACTACTCAGCCATTAAAAATAATTGTTTTCTGGCGGTCTCTGAAATGATTCAAGACATGACCTTTTTTTTTACTGAGCTTCCTCAATACTCCTGCTGTGCAATCAGCTCTTTATGGGCTGGGTCGTGCAGGTCTTGGATACTCCAGATAAAGGAAAACCTGAATAATGCTGGTAGTGCCATTTCCATCTGCCTGTTTCTACCTTAACTGAGCATCTGCCTGCTCCTGGATACAGGCAGGCAGGTACAGCTGGGCACCTGCTGCAAGAGAAGCAAGGACAGCTGGCTCTCCAGGCCAGGCTGCCTGCAGGGCCCAAGCACATGGACCTTCTCAGAGACAGCTCATCTCAAAAAAGCTTCTTGACAACAGTTAAATTTCCTAACAGCAGTCTCATCTCAGGACAATCAACCTCCCTTTCACTCAGTTGAAGGGAACATTAACAGCAAAGTGTCACAGGAAACAGCAGCAAGAAATAATTTGTGTCAAAATGGAATAAATTAAATTGAGTGGAGTGCCACTGTGTACTCAGAAAAAAGCTGTGACTTCAGAGAAATTGCTCAAGTTTTGTACAAGAATAGATGGGAACAGAGCTCCTTGCTTCTTTTTCCACATTACACCAACAGCAAATAGGCCATTTTTCCTTAGTGTGCAGCAGCCACACTCCAACTGGGGCAGATCAATTAATAGAGTAAGTGGGCAGTCAGATATGCCCTTCAGAAACCTGCACATGGCTGTAATTCTTCAGTTTCTCACATTGCACCACTCAGGGAAATTGTGGGGCTGGAACCGTTTTCATTCCTATCATGATGAACAAGATTTTTCACATATTTACAGTTCCTCTCTCAGTTCCCATGCTGCTACATGTAACTGGAAAATTAATAAAGAATTTATGGCTAAAAGGGTAGAAATAAAAGGAGGATCAGAGCTGCTGCACAGTAAGTCAATATAATCAGGAGGCATTGATCAGTGGAACACAAAATGTTTTCATAGCCTTAAAAGTCAATATTGCAGGGGGAAAAATAGATGTACACAATTGTATACACTCAGCTTAGCCACTAAACACTTCACAGACAAAGCTCAGTGTTTTTAAGTGTTTTAGAGCTTGCTTGCTTTCATTTCTTTCAGGTGAGTCTGTTGCTTTAGAAAAACAGGTAGGAGTCAGGATGCCTGGTGTTAATACAGATTTTTATTATGTTCTTCTTTTTGGCATTCCTACTGTGCCTCACAATGAGCAGTACTTAGCACAGAACTCATCAAAGACTGAATGTAGATCCTACTTAATAATCAACACATCTAAAGAAATTCTCGAACCAGTAAGAGAATAGAATTTAATATATCTTACTAGTAAGTTATTTTTTCTGTAGTGACTAGAAGAACAAGTCTTTTGTTAAGCCCTTGAGCACATAAGTGTTGTATCAATGTAGATGAAAACACTGAACTTGCCCCAGTTTAAAATCCACATTGTTGATAGATAAACTTTGGAAAGTGCAGAGAAGAAAATGAAAAAGGTCAGTAAAAGAATGTGTAATGCTGGGGACACAGTACAGGTAAGAAACTACAGGGGTGAGGTTCGCATATTATCCTGGAGGAGCATGAGCCAGGCAAGACCAGAGAAAACAGAATCAAAATGAAGGATGCTGAGCCCAGCTTGGGGTGTTGGGTATGGGAAGATGGGAAAGGTGGTGCCTGAGAAATATTATGGAGTTAAAGTCTATAAAAACTCCAAGCAACCATGATATGAGATTTAGGGATTCAGAGAGTTAGTTCAGTTTTCCTCCTTGTTACCATTTGCATTTTAATGAAGGTTCTTTGCCTGACATCCCTCTGAGATCACTAAAGGCTGTGATTCAGTGATTATTTAATATTATTTTTTATATTAAATATGCAACCAGGGACTGAATTCCTGGTGCTTTTGCAGTCACTCTGCCATGCTGGTTGTCCTCATGGATGTGATTCGTCTAACAACAGATTCTGACATCTAGATCTCAACAAGACGTGAGATTCTTTTACCATTAATGGTTAATTACTGTAACTCTACAGTAATTCTTAAAATAGATCTTGTGATTCTTTTGCTTAGAAGTGTCTGTTTCTCTCACAAGAAACAAGCACAGCCTAGGTTGACATCTATGCCCAAAGTCACATGAGATGAATTCCACCCTTCACAACCAACCTTTCCCAGCGAGTTTAGAGGATGAAGGTGAGAGGTGAGGATGCAGGTGCTTGTCAGAGAGCGGATGTTTTCAGCTGAAGGAAGGGATCTAGGTATATTCCCAGCACAACTGGGGCCAAACCTGACTTACCAAGTAACATATATATTTCTTTGTTTGAAAGTTAGGACATATTTTAACAGTTATTATTATCATCACATTATCTACAAAAGAAACTCCCTTTCTTCTCAGTATGAGTCTTCTCCCAGTTCAATTTTAATGTATTATTACTCTTCACCGTGTTTTACATTTCTAGTGTCACTTCCACCTTTATTTTCTCCACTGCCAAAGCAAATTTTCAGTTTCCCTTCTCTATTCCTACTCTCTCCTCCTTGGAATAGTGTGGTTTTTTTGTTTCCTTGCTCCCTCCCTTGGTCACATCTCTCTTTTCTCCCCAGCCTGTCTGTCCTTCTTTCTCTTTTTTCTCCTGTCTCACTGTGATTCTTCTTCCCTTCCCATCCCCATTCTCCTCACCTAACTCTCCCAAGAGCATGCTTTGGAGCACAGCCAGTACTGAATTTTAGCAGCCACAGCCTGCTGTGCAGAAGATGATGCTACACCAATGGCCAGACTGCTATGCCACCACCTCATGCTCCAACCACATTTTCTGCCAGGTACTCATTGTTCCTCTGCAATCTCCTGCCTTTCCTCTGCTGCCAAACTCCACACAGTTGAAATGGTTACAGCTGCAAAAAGGTCTCCACTGCTCCAATCCATGTGTCCCGGGGGCTGAGGCATTGACCATTGGAACACTGCCTTAAAATAATCAATAACTGTGGGTGACACACCAACCTCTCACTGGCCAACCAGGGATAACTTGGGGTATTTCCTCATTCTCAGAGAGAAACAGCTATTTGTTTAATAGAGGCCATCACCCAAAAACATCGCCGTGGCTCACTCAGACGGCCACACTCCAGGAGAGAGGAGCTGGAAAGCCTGAAGCTGGCTGGGGGGAACTCTGGGGGCCATCTTAGCCCTGCTTAGAAGGTAAGCAAAAGTATTTACATGCTTACTGTAGCATTAAAAAGCAAAACTTTCTAAAAACCTCACTAAAAATTAGAAGCTTGCTCTAGCCACCTTGCTTGACAAAGCTGTAGAATGTGCTTTCGGTTGGTGAGTTAATAAAGTGTTTTAGTGCTTCTGGCAAACCAGAGTGTTTTCCTAAGCTATAATAACGCATGCAGATCCTCTGAAGTGCACAGGTGGCAAAGCGACATTGATTTTGGTGGTAGAGGCTCTCACTAGGTCTGGTGATTGCTGTTTAGGTAAGTTCTCCCTGCAGTTTGAAGTGGTATTGAGATAGGTCAGAGAGAAAGGGCTGGAACCCCCAGCTCTTCCAGCCAAAGCAGCGTCAGGTTGCTTCGTGCCGTACAAGAACTGGGCCCTCCAGCCACGTATGAAACATGCAGAAGAGAATTCATAACTCAACTACAAGGCTTAGCTGTTGCAGAAGGAGGCTAGGCTGTGCCTGTGCTTATTTGTTTCTCTCTGGGGAGGGGAGGTAGGTGAGGTTGGGGAAACAAATGGAAAAGCTAAAGCTGGAATGAGACGGGAAAGCAGGCAGGCAAGAGTTAAAAAAATAACCTTATTTGAAAGACAGGTGATTTGAAAGGCAGGTGAAATATCCAGTATTCTTTCCATTTTCCTCCATTCCCTTTCCCCGCTTCATCTTTCACTTGCACATTGTTTGTCTGTTTAGATTTTTATCTCTTTGAGCTAGGGCTTTCTCCAGAGGCTTGCAAAATGCTTTGCCAAATTTTGAGCACTGTGTAAGCAACAGATAATGACCATAAACACAGAAGTATCTCTGTTAAAAATGGTCCCATCTGGAATAGTTTAATGCCCGTTAGCTTATTTTAAACACAGATTATAAAGATCAACATGACTGCAAAGTGCTCAGAAGAAAGTGCATACAAGCACAGTGCTCTTGTTGAACTCATAGCAGCAGAGAACAATGCAAATTTTTTGCTATAGAAATGCAAATCAGAAGAAGTCTCTGTCAGCCATAGCTGCTTCACAGCAATATATGGCACCCCATAAAGTCTTTCTGTTTTCCCTCTCAGTTGAATAGGTCAGAGGACATCTCACCTGATATCTTACCTTATCTCTTTACTGTCTTCATTCTGTTGCCAAGATCTCTTTTAGCCTGTGTCTGCCTTTCTCAAATGGCTTCAAGCTGCCTTTCACCTGGGCCTTTTTCTTGCTTGGGAACCCAACCTTGATGGATTTCTGTGTTCCTAGCCTGCCTAATACCTTCTCCACAGCAATCTTTGTCATAAAACTTTTTGGATTAGCCAATGCACATGAGTAAATTGAGGGACATTTCACTGCTGAGTGCCCCAGTAATTACAAAAACTATTTGCACATAACAAGCAAAGGCACCTGCGTGTGCATGAAATGGTGTCTGCCCATGTCCTTATCCTTCTCTTACGTTTGGTAACTGACTACAGGACAGCAAAGCCCTTTTCATCATAAACTGAGAGTTCTCTCTGAGGACAGAAATCCACAGCTTGATATTTTGTATTTTCATGCACATTTTTTATTTTTATGGATTTGAAAGCCTTGAGCTGGAATGAAGCTATAATAAAACATCATGAAGAAGTTGTGATCAGTTTGTGCCATAAAGTTGAAGGTGGTATGCAAGTTCAATAATCTCTGACCCAGTAGTCTGAAATTTCCAAATTGGAGGCATATCTATGGATCCACTTTTGTAGTGATTAGGCTTTTCTCTCTAGCTGTAGATCACAGCATGGATGCAGTGTGAGCTGAGGTTGTAGACTTTGGTGAAGACGGGTCTAATAACAGCCTATGAAAAACTGGGGTGTGACAGAGGTGATGGAGTTGTGTGAGAGTATATAATAGGGAGCAACAGCCCTGTTTACAGCTTTGGAGATTCAGACTGGACACAAGAAAAGTCTTTTTCATCAAGAGATTGGGTCAACCCTGCAGCAAGTCACCCAGAGAGGCAGTGGTGGCTCCATCCTTGTAGGTTTTTAAAGCTCAGCTACACAAAGCTGTGGCTGACACAGTGACCTAGTGTTGGTGGTAGTCCTGCTTTCAGCAGGAAGTCAGACTGGGCACCTGCAGAGATCTCTCTCAACCAGTGCTTCATTTACATTCATTCTTTGATTTTAAAAAAAGAACCTGGATGCTATGAACTACTAAGCTACTGTATGCTATGACAGATCTCTGAAAATGAGATGGGATGGTTTTTTGACCTGCCCTTAGCAAACAGACACAGAATTAGACAAGATGTCAGTTTTTCAGGTATTTGAGGGTGGGTGCCAAGCAGGCCTATAATCCACAGTCTTATCAACCCTTACGTGCAGAATAATCATGTCACAGTAAACAATAACAAATATTTCTCCAATTCTTGCTGAGGGTGTATTTTTGACTGAAATGCAGACCAAATGCAGCTGGTAGGCACCTTGGTGAGGCTTCCCTGCTTGTCTCAGTGCCGAGGCAGGGTTGAACATTCACATGGTATCCTTGGTAGCCATTTCCCATTCTTTTATACCTTCAGTGCAAGAGATTTCAAATCAGCTTGCCAAGACAGTGGTCCCAGAAAACCCGAGGCATCTGTAATGGATTTAGTGCTGGCTAAACGTTACTGCATCCACTAGAAATTATTTACTCATTTCTTGAAATGAGATATGGATTAGGAGGAGGAGGGCAAAACAGGCTCAAAATTTTAAAGGACATAATGAGAACTTTATTAACAGAATTAAAAGAAAAAGTATAAGAAAATCAGAATAAATCTTCAGAACACTTATATTCTCCCCATACCCTCTTTTCTTTCCCCCTGACAACATGAAGAGACAAAATTTGGAATTTTTAGTCAGTTTATCCCTTCTAAAATAATCTTTCTTTCGTTTACTTAGAGAGAGGAGTCTCTCTTGCCATGCTATGGAGACTTTTTTACAAGAAACAGTTTTCTCATGGCTTTAATGTCATAGCAAATCAGCTGCCTGGAAAAGGAAAATTTTGCAGTATGAAGGTCTTTCTTATGCTTTGCAGCTTTCTCAAAGCTTCTTCTATGGGCTATGTCAGCTCATGCGGTACTATTTTAAGGATAAGCTGTTTTAGCATAAAAACAATTTTTTTTTTTTTTTAATCTCTGGAAACAGAAGTTTTTCTTCTTCTGTCCCTAGGGTAAAGTTTCTCATCTCTCTTATCTTTTTCTGTTTAAGTTTTTTATTAGATTATAGCTTTTTAGCATTTATATGCTTTAGCATGAGTGGGTTTTTTTCATGGGCTGCAGTTGAATGATGCATTTCTTTATGCACTTTATGAATTATAGGGAAAAAATGAAGTTTGATATATCAAAAAATATATCTCCACCACAGCCTCACAAAAGAATTTCAGCCTAAGACTAAGGCATCTCCTTGATTCTTTCCCATCTAGTATTTCACATCTTTACTGACTTCAGTGTTCTGCGTTGTTTTCTCTACATGCCTTCACTCTTTTTTTTTCCTGATTTGGGAGAGAATTAGTGTTTGTAGGTTCGTTTGTTCTTAAACTGTATCAATTGAAACAGTTTTGATAGTCTTACAGCATTGAAAGGTTGATCTCATCCAGGCTCTGCAATTGAGGAATGGCTGTGTCTTTTGCTGCTGGTTACATGGTCCCCGCTGGCACTGTGCAAGCCACACTGGCTGCCACTGCCACCCCTGTGCTTTTTCTTCATGCGAGGCACCAGGAAAAAGAAACAAAACTGCTGCTGCTTTTGTCTTTCTGTTTGCAGCATGGCTGGCTAGAAGTGGCTAAGCAAATCAAGTCTATTGTGAGTCATGCTGAGATAGCTGCGGCCACACGCTCTCCGCCACATGGCTGCTCCTGGACTGGGCTGGCAGTGGCTAGTTTTGGCCCTGGTCACTTCTGGCCTTGGGGCTGTCTCCAGTGCTGGTTGCAGGGCCACTGCTGCAGCTGGTCTTGGAGTAAAGCAAAATTTATGTGTGAGCCATGCTGAGATAGCCCAGGCTGCACGGTGCTGTCTCGGCCACACTGACTCTGGCCAAGCATCCCGGCTGCGTGGTCATCCACAGCACCAGGACATTCTCAGTGGCATGGCCTGGAGGCAGCAGAAATCTGAACCAAGCAGCGTGCCGACCCAGCCACGTGGGCCACGCAAGCCTGGCCTGGGCAGGCCTGGCCTAGCCGCAAGGGGCCGGCCTGGGCCTGGCTAGTTACTTCTTCAGAGGCCGGGAGCCAAGAGAGCTTCCCTGTGCTAGCCTGTCCACAAATGAGTTTTTGTAGAGGTGTATCCAGCTCTTCTAAGTGGTTTAACTGGGTGTCAATCTCCAAAATGGTAATGGGGATGTCAATCTTTCCCCCCAACTGAAAACCAGGCTTGGTTAAACCAGGACAGCATCCGCCTCCCCTTCTACTCCAGGCCTTAGCCCTGACTGCCAACCAGGGTATCTGTTTGTGGAGTCATGGTTTTGTTACTGATATTCCCAATGGACAGACAATTGTCCATTAAAAACTAAAATGAAACTCTCTGGTAATTTCCTACCAACACAATTTTAAACAAATTCAATTAAACATCCCAGCTGTGAATAATTCAATTTTAAATAAATTCTCTGAAGGGAACAGGGTCTGTAGAACAGGATTATCTGTGTATGTCTTACCTGAAACATTTATTTCTATGAAATTGATTCTTCTTTCATTAAAGTATGAAACTGCTGAAACCTGGTGCTCCCTGCACTGCAGTAACCCAAACCTCCCTGTATCTTTCCTGAGCAGAGAGCTGCCATGTGCACGGGGAAGTGTTCAAAGTGCATTGGGATCACCCTCTTCCCACTGGCAGTATGTGCCATTGTCTCCAACATTCTCCTGTACTTCCCCAATGGACAAGTACTGCAGCTCAGCGAGATAACTGATTTGGTCTGGTTTTTCCATGGCATTCTGGGAGCTGGGATACTGGTAAGAGATTAATATTTCTTGTGAGTTTTGTTCAGTTTTGTTTTAAATTTGGGGCCAAATTTAAAAAAATCTCCATTAAAAAAAAGGTTGTAAAAATGTGTTTTGCATAAACATGTGAACAGCTTAAATGAGAAGTTGGGTATGTAACTGAGAAAATGCATTTATGGCAAAAAAAGTGCCTAGTCAAAGAAATACATAACATTCCTGAAATAAATATCAGGACTCCAAGAGGCACTAGGCCTAACTACTCACTGTGGAGAAGAGTTACACGAGTGTTCATCCTCGAAGAGTGAAAGCAAAGCTAAGGCAGTGGAGGCAGTAAGTTTTCACTATTGTCTGCACCCCTGATTCACAAAACCATTAAGGGAAAATCAAAAACTTGTTTCAGCAGGTGTTAGTTTGAGACCCTGCTAACACTTTACAAATGTGGAGCTGCAAATGGGTTAATAAGCTGAATGCCTCGTGTTCCCACACTCCCACCCACCTTCTTTTGGGTTGGATCTGATTTGAATGTGCTCTTCTATAATTAGTTCTCCATTCCAGGCCTCAGGAAAGATCACTTTTATGTAAATATCCATGTCTAGAAGGGAACATGTTGGGGAATACTTATCTTTCCAGTTCATCAGAAAGCCTGCTCCCCTTGTGCTCTTTCAATTATCTACCCAAGTGCAGTTAAAAAGCTGAGCAAGTAACATGCATATGACCAGTACAGGGCAGATGGCAAACTGGCACAGAGCTGGCCAAAAAATAAATGAATCTTTAAGAATAATTAACTTAGAAAAAAGTAAATCTCTTTCACAGTCAGCCTATGGTGCAGCTGCTACTTAAGTCTATGGAAAGCCTGCAGTGCATCTGGTTCATACTCACATTCCCCAAAGCAAAAACATGGCATAAGGTCATTCAATAAACTGTTCTCCACCAGCAGCTTGTCTGCTTCTTCTTGTGGCTGCCACTTGGGCCTATTACTCATGCTGAGCTTGAACATAAGCATGAGTTTGTAGGAGGAAGAAGTGCAACTACATGAGAGACCTCGTGGAAAATTCGTATCACTGCAAGCCCAGGAGCCATTGGCATTCAATGAAAGGAAAGGAAAGATGTTAGACATGAGAGCGTCACTGGCTCATTGAAAACGTGCCTTCTTTTAAGGCTTCCACACAGATTTGCCTGTGGCCAGCACCACATACATCAAAAATGTGAACAGCTAGTCAGAGGAGAGGAAGAATTTGCATTGACTTTCAAAACACAACATTAGGAGTAATTGATCCACAAACAATGCTGTTGAGTGTACATGTTTTCCAGAAAACAGCATGAGAAATGCCCACAGGTAAGGGGAAAGAAAGTATTATCAGCAGCTCCATCCTCCAGGTGCTGGAAGCATGGGAAAATGAAGACTGGCTTTTCAGCGTCCTAAGGAGTTAAAACAAGGGAGAGGATGTTCCACGACTGAAGTCTGGTCCATATGCTGACACTACAGTGAGGGAAGAAGAAGCTGCAGTGTGTTCCCCCATGCACCTGGATTCCTCCCAAAGGAAACTGAGGCAAGCCTTGCCAACAGGTTGCCCGATCTTGGAGAATCTCCCCACAACTAGGATGCAGTCTCGAGAGTCAAGACTGTGGGAGAAACTTCAGAACAACCTGGCTTAGCTCTGTGAGCCAGTAAACCTCCCTGTACCTGGGAACTTCATCTGTAGACTGATACATAGATTGTCAGCATACCCTGTGGCTGAGCAGCCAGCTCCACCCTTTCCTCCTCTGCTGAATTTCTAATGGTAATTATATGACATGAAAACCTCTCAATTTCCTTATTTCAAATATTTGGGATGTAAAGAGAGAAAGACTGGTTCTATGTGTCACAGTAACGCCTTTCCTCATAGAAAGCCTGTGTGCAACAGAAGGAAATGCCTGACTGAGCCATGGCTCACACATAGCTCTTGTTTTACTGACAACAGCCAAACCCAGCAAATTCTCATGCCTGTGTCAAAAGGCAGGTGTTTATTATCATGCACTGCATAAAAAGAAAGCTGCCAAGCAAACCCTTCATCCTGAGCCAGGCTAATAGATGACACAAAAGTGTTTGCCACTTAGATGGGAAACCTTGAAAGAAAAATGTCAGCCCTGGAGGAAAAGGAGTGTTGGTTTGATGGGCAGAGGTATTAACTCTCCTTCTGAGTGCCTGACAGTAGAACACCTGGGCTGAGGCTGCCTTGGGGACCATTTGTGATTATTTAAGAGTGGACTTCTTTGCAGGAAGAGGAGCACCTTTTTAACCTCAATGCTCTATTTCTGCAGGCTTCCAGATGTGGTCCAACCACCACTGCAGGTGCTGTAGGTTGCCTCTAGGGTGTGCATAAAAGGCAACAGAGAATAAATCCTTTGAAAAATATCTAGGAGCCTACAAATCTAAGCAAGTTTCATAACAACATCCCACACTGTTCAACAGAGATATTCACACTACACACATAAATTCCGTGAGCTTTGTTCATCATGGACATTCTGCTCTTCCTGCCCTGCATGAGAAAAATCTTGCCAGCATCTAGTCAGGCCATTTTTACAGTCCTTACCTTTTATGTTTGTTTGTTTGTTTGATTGATTGATTGATTGATTGACTGATTGATTTGGGTTCTCCTTCTTTCATTAACTTTATGGTAACCATTTCCTAATTATTTAAATACTTCTTTACTTGTGCTGCTCTTTGAGATGCTTGAACCAGCACTGCTGTGTAGAGACAAGGCAGTGGGAGTGTGCTGGCTGCAAAGCCAGACCCACAAAGCTATCTTGCCCTCTGGCTACCAAACTGAAGGCAACTTTTCCTAACTCCAGAGTGTCTGTAAGGCAGCATTACGTCCCAAGTCATAGATGGTTACTGACTGCATTGTATTGGTCCAGCTCTGCCTGATAATTACCATGGAGAAAGCTGATGTGAACTGGAAGTTCCCCATTGACTAAAGTCCATCTTGTAGGTTTTCCAGAAATTCAGCACAAACCCCCACTCCCACCCAAACCGAAGTCAGATCTGTTTCAGAAAGCTCAAGGCTGATTTCCTAATTATAATCCAGAGCAGAATGTTCAGGAGGTTTACACTGACCATAATTCTTAGTCCAGCTATGTATCTTTTCTGGGCAGAATTTCAGTTTTCTCAAAACTGACACATTTTTTCCAAAGAAAAAACCCCAACAATACTGTGCTGAACATTTTTATACCCTGAAAAATAATCAGTATAGCTTCAGCAATCAGAATCGATGTACCAGCAATTTGCCAGACAGCACTAGCTATAATCCCACACTTATTTCTGAGTAACCCTTCAGCAGCACCAACATCCAAGCAGGTGTAACTCCCAGAGAAGAGACAGAGGTGACTTACATTTGAGGAACATGATGCCCAAGCTCTTAGAATTTAAAAAGCACGCCAGCAGATGTGCTGCACACTAATTCAAAGCCTGTGCTTTTCTTACAGGTTATTTTGCCGGCATTCATGATGCTGGGAGCAGGTGGAACAGGATGTTGCGCTAACAGATGTGGGGTAAGTGGATATTCATGTGTTGAAATGGCACTACAGAGTTTGTGCAATAGCTCTTGAAATGGCTGCTCAGCAGGTGGAAATGTGCAGTGACAAACCATCACACCTCTGTCAGCAGCCATGTCAGGGAAATGGAGAAAAGGAGCTTGATCTGCAGCGTCCCTGGGCTGGGGCTGAGGGCTCAGTGAGCCAACAAGAACGTTGTGAACGTTGCAGCTGCTGATAGGAGGGAAATCAGCCAGGGCCATTGCTGGAGCCCTCAGGCACAATGCTGAGGGCAAGGGGGATTACATCCCATGAAGTAAAATGTGGCTCCATCTTCCCCTGCTCAAGGCAATCATAAAGACTGAGACAGTTGCCTGTTCCTCCTGCTTCCACAGAGTCCTGTTTCCTCTATACCCTTCCATGGCAATCGGCTTTTCCACATGTTCATCCCTGCTTTTCCCTGTAGGGATACACACATCCCCTATTGGCAGGTCCATGCCAAAAGCGTGAGATATTTCATCTGGCACTGAGGAGCCAGCACTGCTTCCTGCAGTTCTGACCAGTAGCTCACATGTGCCCAAATATTATGCATGTGAAATGTGAAAATGCAATTTAGGCTCTCTGACATCTAAAGAAAGGCCAGAGAGATGTTTTACTTGATAATTAAGAGTATTACAAAGCAACATGCTATAAAGGCATCTCCATTCATCCTCAAGCCCTGGGCACAGACTTCTGTGTGGCTATCATTACTGGCAAGATAAACTGACTTTTTTTTGAGTCTGCATCATTCCCAGAAGCAGCCTGGAATGAGAGATTCCATGCAATAAAGCACGTCTCTTCTGTACTCTTCAATTAATATTTAGTCTGATCCATGAGAAAACCTTTGCCTCTTTAAAACATTTTACTTAAGTTAATTCATAATACATAATACCAAAAGAGCATTCTTTATTAGGATGTCACACATTAGCAGGCACATCCCAAGGGACATGCCATTACATTGATTTTACCAAATGTCACATGCACAGACAGGATGCTGACAATGGCCAAGCAGGCCAGTTGCAGAGCTGGGGTGAGATCCTAGGCACCCTGCAAACAGTGCCTGAGCCAGCTGCTTTGCTTGACTTTGGGTGATGTAGAAAGCAGTGATGAAACACAGCTACTGTTGTGGTTCCTATGCTCACTGAATCTGTTAAGTCACAAGGGGAAATCCAGCCGAACTCAGCTGAGTTCACACAACATCTCAGGTGTCTCTTCTTCATCTTTCATCCGAGCCCTAAATATTACAGAGCCAAGAGTCAAACTTCCTCAGGCTGGCTGGTTTTACTCCCCAGCCCAACAACACAGGTGCTAGCACAGTGTCATCCAGCAGGCCACATCCACAGGCCCACCACAATCCTCCATTCTCCACCTCCTCTTTCGCTGTCTGAGCCATTCCTAGCAGCAGTACATCAATGCCAGATACCCTGTCTGCACCTTCCCATCACTGATTGGTTACCTACAAGCTGTTCTCCTCTTCTTTATTTGCTGTTAGGGAGGAATAAATATTAAGAAAGTAATTTGATTATGCACTGTGATATTTTGTAGAATCAGGAGAATCACAGAATCATTAAGGTTGGAAAAAATCTCCAAGTTCATCAAGTCCAACCTTCAAATGAATACCACCATGCCCACTAAACCATACCACAAAGTGGCTGATGGCCAAGTGACGAAGCTACCCAAACCAAAGTGGAAAACAGGCTCGGTGAGGACAGTCTATCTATGAAAATGCTGTCTTTTTGAACACACACCCCTCTGGAGTCATACATCTCTGTGAGGTGGAAATGTTGAAGCTCTACTCCCTATGTTTTGAACAGTCTTCGAGATGCTCGAAGTAGGGATGAGATGGGGACATGAGCAAAGCGTGAATGGCTGTGAACAACTAAAAACAAGTTTACCCTGCACAGCTCCTGGGGAAGAGTGATTTCCAAACGTTCAAAAAGAGGTCAGTGTTGCAGGGAGATCTGAAGGCTGATGGTCTGCTTCTTTAAGGGATGAAACTTAGGCAAAGTGTGCTTTGTGGAGAGTGGAAGGAAATGCACAAGCATCCAGAGCAGGAGTGTTCAGATGTCCTGACTATAGGGCTGTATATGCAAGGCAGGGTAGGTATGGTGTGAAGCCCTGGAGAGCAGAGAACTCCTGGGATTGGTTCAAACATCCACAATATCAGCAACCTCCCAGAGTGACAAACCTCCTTGGGAGGAAGGTCTGGATGGACCTGCTAAGGGTTCCCCACCTACT
Organism: Geospiza fortis; assembly: GCF_000277835.1. NCBI lineage: Eukaryota > Metazoa > Chordata > Aves > Passeriformes > Thraupidae > Geospiza > Geospiza fortis. Next base: position 10,215,082 of record NW_005054302.1, read on the forward strand.
GGCAGAGAAACAGCCCTCATGGATCTACTCAGGAGCCACTGTAATCCACAGGCAAGTTTGGACACCTTTCTGCTTTGGAGATCTTTGGTATAAAATGATAAATTACACTTGAATATTCCAAATTGCAGAATTGCTTGTCATAGTAAAAAAGAAAAAAAAAAGGTTAAAGAATTATTACTGATCAGAATTATTGTTTAATCAAAACATAACATTTTGCTCAGGGCAGGGACTCTGTTCTATTTTATTTTGCACAATTCCTGGTTTAATAGTTTCAGACTTCATCAAAGCCTTTACACACTGACAAAGTATCTTCAACAGTAATAAAAATAGTATGTTTCTCATACTTTTTATTCACTTTAGTAAGTTTTCCAGTTCACAGTGATTACATGCTACATTAAGTTTCTTCATTAATCAACTTTAAATTATTATTTACAAATATACATCAGTGGCCTCTTGTCCTTGCATAATGGAGTAATGAATTTGGAAAGTAATAGATTTAGAAAGCTTCAGTGTCTTGCAGCTTAGCACGTACACATCTGAAATTATCCACTGCACTGACGTGATGAGGAAAAAGACCCACCCAAAATACAGCTTCTCTCATTGCATCAGCAAACATATAGTCCAGTATTTCTAAGTCTTCCTTAAGAGTTACTAGTAGAACAAGAATAGCCATAGCAGCTTTCCAGACAAACTTAAGCAAAGATATCCAGATAACCAGACAGAATAACTATTCCATCAAAAACCAGCAAACAAACAAAACCAAACAAAAAATACCCCCAAAAAAATCAAAAAAACCCATAACACAAAAAAACCAAAAAACACTTCCAGAAAAAAACAGAGAAGAAAGAAATGTGTATGGAGCAAGAACCAGGGTATTAAAGAGCAGCACAAGCTGGGACAGGAAGAACTTGGTAACTTCACCAAAGCAGCTGATACAAGCATTCAAAGAATGAATTCTAAGAGTCTTCATCAGCTCACCAGGGACAATTCAATTAAAGGATTGAATAAATCAGGGAAAATCAGCAAAAATGGTCAGCAAAACCTTTCCAGGAGTACAGAACTGGTCAACATCATGGGAAACAAACTTCAACACACTCAAGCGTCCCAGCTTAGGCCTCCTTTTGCAATTAAGGACACAAATGAGGAAATGAAATATTTCAATGAGAACTACTACTAGGGAAAATGCTGAAAGTTTGAGATGATGAAATGGTTAATAAAATCCTTGGATTTTCACAGATTATGAGGCAAGCCTCCAGAAAAGTCTCCAGATCAGTAGATAAAATGGGGAAATGCCCCTGCATGTGTAGAAAATGCTGAGGAGAGCCAATCTAACAGCTGTAGCAAATTCAGACTCCTCTTTCAGTGACAAGTCTCTGTCTAGATGATCTTGTACACACTAAGGGAAATAGCTGGGATGAGGCTAGTCCTACAGTCAACAGATTCCAAATGAGACAATCATGTGACAGAACACAGTCATCACAGATAGCACTGACAAGTACTACTAGTATTAACTGCTATCATAAAACATAGTAATACCAAAAGACCATTTGACTTTTTCTTGATAATTATCTTTGGGATGCCCTGTACTGCTACTAAGATGAATTGTTTACATAATTAAGATCCTTCAACCAAGAAGCAGAATGCAGAGTTGAAGTAAATGAGGAAACAAATGGGGAAAAGCGATTCAGAATAGGTAGGAGTTTCAAAGAGAGTATCAGTCACTCACCTTCACCACAAGGCATGGCTGGTGATCTTATTGTGAGAGACAGTGCATCAGCTACAGCCCAGACACTGTTTTGGTCTAGGACAATAGACTAAATTAACTACATTTTGCTGACAATGGAGCTGTGCTAAGAGGCAATTCAGCCAATATGCAGATAAAGACTAAGGAAAGAGTATCCAGCTTTGCAAGAAAAGACTGAGTTGTTAATCAGTTATGATTAAATAAATCCCATGAGAAATCCCAGAAACTTTTAACTCAAGGATTGCTTCAGAGGCAAAACAATACACAAAATTAGCCAATTCACGCACCAGCATCAAGCAAGGTTCTCCAGAAAGCAGTTAGCTGGCAAGCTGGAAACTGCATTCACCAGCTTGAATGAGTTCAGACAGTGAAGACTTTTCAAGGCTTTGTCAAAAAACTCCAACGTGGATGGTGGATATTTCCATTTGATTGTGCAGTACAGTGGTCTGTGGAACAGCTGGGACTAGGAGAAGGTTTCTACCTGCCTTGTGGGGTGGTGGATTTCACCTGGTATTTGCTGGCAATGGGGAATTATGAGACTTGAGATATTTGGCTTCAAACCTGAGTCATGGATGAGAGTATTTTGTATGTGCTTCCTTGGTCATGCCATTGCCCTGACTTTAAGGCAGGCCGGCTGCCTTCTCCCTGTTCCAGGTCTTCCCTTGGCTCTATGGCAGAGTTGTGAACAACCACAAACAGTGATTTTTAACAAGACTATTGAGAAGCCTATCCCAGATGCACCACCAGTAGCACCCTCCTGGGATTTTTGTTTCTATAGACAAACAGCAACCAGATACATCCCATTCATTACTAGAAAACTACCCAAAATGGAGTAAAGGTAACATTTCTGTGGAGTGGCCAATGTAAAACCTGAGTGCATTACATACGATTTGAAGTCACTGCTGGTTTGTTGCCACATGCAGCACAATTAGATTTCTCAACATGAGAAGTGTTAATCACGTGTCACGGTGTTGCAAAATGAAGGAAAGCAGCAAAAAGAAAGGCTTTTTTGCATTCCATCAATTAGCAAAAACAATTAACCTATCTTTTGTTGCTTTCATACCTGGTTCAGTAGTTGCTTGTCTTTTTCTGTTGGTGCAAGGGCCAAGAAAAAGGTGAAGAGTTGGAAATGACAAGGTACATGATACAGAACAGATCAATCCAGGATTAGCCTTATACTGGCTTTTGAAAGAAAACTCACCAGATTTTTCATAATTAATAGCTGAAGCATAAAACTCAATAAGTTCTTTAGCATCTAGGACAGCTACAATAGTCAGAAAAAGTCAACATTTTTACTCCCACAAATTTAGTAGCAGTAGTAGTTTCAGCATAAAGTAAGAGACAAGAAAGAGAATTCTTTCTCATTCACTGTGAGTTGTCCGTGCTACTCAAACCTTTGTGCACACCATGTTGAAGGTCTTTTCCCTTTCAGATGCTGCTGTCAGTGATCCTGTCTGTGATGGGATTTGCCGGAGGAGCATATTGTGTGGTCATCTCTTTGTTGGGGCTGATTGGGGGTCCTCTGTGTGACACAGGTGATGGAGAATACCTCTACCCTTTCAGGAATGACACTCTGGAGTGAGTATGGCTAAAAAACTCCTCTAATTTTGCTTTCCCTGATCCCTCCCCTATCTTTTTAAAGCCAACTTGGATTTTTCCAAAATTAACTGATGGTTCACCCTGTGTACACCTAAACTCACACTTCTCTGAGTAGCATGTTCCAGCTGGTCATTGCTTTGACCAAGGAATCATCCTTGGGCAAAAGGCCTGAGTTTCATCTGCTGTGCTTGCCACAAGCCCCTTGTGCAATTTGCACCATGCTTTCAAAATCCTGTGAGCTGTGACTCCCACTGGAGTCAAAAGGAAATGTGGTACCATGCCACATTATTCTGTTAAATTATAAAGAATTCAGCCTGCTCCACCTGTTTCTGAAAAGCAAAGCAAAAATCTTCTCTAAATCTATAAAGTCAACCTTGACAACAATGCTCTTCAAATCAGAGCTAGAGATAATGAATGGACTGGGCTGAGATACCACAGCAGGAATGGAGAATGTGGAGACACATTTTAAAACCACTGCAGACCTTTCTCTTTAGTTATTGACATAATTTTGCCATAAAACAAAGAGGAGATTCTTGTGCATGCAACAAAGTACGGATGTGGCTCTCTTCCCTAATTATCAATTGCATCTCTGCAAAGGGAATTCTGGGGAGAATCAGCAGCTTTGACCAATTATAGCACCATTTGTGCAGTCAAGTTCAGAAAATGAAGTGCCAGAAAACAGAGAAAGGTTTCTCAAGTTTTTACTTTCTAATACCTGGCCAATTATTTTCCTCTGTCACAGAGACAATTATTTGTTTAACCAGACAACATGGAGTATTTGCAAACAACCTGAAAACATCATCCTTTGGAATATCGTCCTTTTCTCTATTCTCCTGGTCACTGGTGTAATTGAAGCTATTCTTTGTTTCATTCAAGTCATCAATGGACTCACTGGCTTCATATGTGGCACATGTATGAGGAGAAGAAAGGTTGGTATGCAGTAAAAGGGTGCTTTATGTTCTTTCCAGTTTTGTTTTTCAGGCTCTGGTGATGGTACATGAGCTGAGAGATCTGCACAGTCCCTGGACAAGCTCCTCTGGGCAGTACAGATGCATTTGCACAGTCTCTTTCTGTCTGTCACATCATAGTCAGGGATAACCTGGTCCTCAGATTTTTCTAAACAGCAGAATGACATATTGACATACTCATTGCATGGCTCTGTTGCTATTTAAGAAGCCTTTTTGATAAAGTATAATGACCCTCCCCAGCATATGTAAGTGAGAGACAAAAAGTAGAGATTTTTTAAATTGGTCAAATGTAGTAATGTTGTTAGCTTACTGAATGGAAGAAAAAGCCTTTCAAATTTCATTTATCACTATTGCTTCCTTTTCATTGTTTCTTTTCATTGTACAGGATATTTGCAGTAAGTTAGATATCCCCTGAAATATTAATTAATCATCTTTCATTCATTGCCTTTCAGACAAATATTTCTGGAATGTGAATGACCTACAAGGAATGCCAAGACAAGCCCCAAAATGCTGATTCACATGCAATAAGGATAGTGCACTGTACTGTTTTATTTATGGGGGGACAACAACAAAATAAATGTTCAGGTGTTTCACAGGGCAAAATTATTTTTTTATGAAGAAGTCAAGGTCTAGAAAAGGGCTAGATCATTTCAGTCTGAGACTCCAAATTTTCATCTCTCTAAACACACCTGCCAAACCTCAGGTGCTGGCAAAAACATTAATCTGTCTGGCCCTTACTGCTGTACTTGTGTATAAAGCACAACAATCCTCAGATAAAAGATCACCACTTGCCCTCTCATGTATGTGGGAAATGGAGCTATTGCTAATGTATACATTTATCAGCTGCATGAAGCAGGCACTCTCTGGCTGATGTAAATAATGTCCCATGCTCCCCAAATCTGACCATGAGCTCACCTGTCCCTATTAATTTTTGAATGGAGCACTCACAGATTTGAATGAGGATGAGCAGAGAATATATTGAGCAGTGTTTGAGACACGGCAGAGGAACTGAAGAACATGGGCTCCAGCCTCTTTCTGCCACCCTGGAGCCAGATCCCCTTGCCAAAGCCCAGGGCACTTCTAAATTGGCTTTTCAGGAGCATCTGAGAGTTGTGGCAGCCTTAGAGGAGCATTTGGGTCAACACAGGCAATAGGGTTTGCAGCAAGACTTTAGAAATGTCTGGCTTAACAAAAGGGTGAAGAATCTCGCCACCAATTTTGCCTTCATGAAACTGCCTAATTTCACTAACTTCCACACAGGTTTGTAGGGCTGCTCTAGAATAGAGTGCATGGATCAAGGAATTAACTCACCAAAGATAAATGTAGTAATTATGTGCAGCTTAGTAATAAATAGAAGATATAATCTCAAGGCAGCAGATTGCATCAGCTTTAGTTTTTTAGCAACTGTAATACCAACCAGGAACTGCATAATTCCCCATCATTACTCAAGAGCAAGCCCTTGATCTTGAGCTAATGTCCATGACTGGGACGTTTCAGAAAATCATCATTTCAGTGACTTCCTCAAAGGTTAATTCTTGGACATGAACTGTCAGCCAAACCGTGAAATAATCTTTACCCATCCTGAATGCATGTAGGCAGCTAAGAAAACCTGAATATATTTAAAGCACTTGGAGCCTATTTTTTCTGATGTTTTCTCAAAGTTGTTTGTATTTCTGCCCTGTAGCATGGGAGCAAGCTCTTTAAACACACTTATTGCAGACATATGTGGCTGCTTGTGCTGTCCTTTAATGCAATATGCAAAATGCTTCACGTTCTCCTTTATATCAAAATGGAGAAGAAAAGGCCAGTTGCCTAGATGAGATGCATATGCACCTTGGAGCATAGTGTCACCCCTAGAAGGAGGAAATTTAACCTATGAAATTTAAATGCAACTTCTGTAAAGAAGAAAGCATAAGACTTGTTGAAGTTTGCAGTCCATCACTAGGTGCATCCAAACCTGCCAGGTGGCTTAAAAATCTCATGCTCTTTGTCAGCAGTGAAGCATGGACAGTGCAACAACATACAGTTGACAGCAAACCAGGAAAAGAGTTAAAGGGGCAGTGGGAAAGAAGGATATTTGCATGTAGTCAGGTGGAGAGAGGCTCCTTCATCAGCACAGGGGCTCTATGAACTCTTCATGGTCCTTAAATACCTGCCCTTCCTCATCCCTTACTTTTGACTCCCTTACTCTCACCTCTGGGATAAAGCCAACTTTGGCTGTGCTAGCACCTGGAGAGGAAGAGATACACACTGGCATACCTCCAGCACAGAAAAATAGGTGCACTGTGCTGCTGCCATCTGCTTGTTCCAGGCTGTCCTGCCCTGGGGATGTCTGTGTGCTCCTGGAAACACCCTCTGTCCTGCCAACTGTGTGACCACTGGCCTCACTGGTATATGTAAATATTAAATATTGCTATTCTGAACTTATTTTCTGGCTTGATTTGTGTGGTCTGAAGGACTTGTGAGCTCAAACTACCTCCAATAGGAAGATAAATGGGATAACAGAGAAAGCAGAGTTAAATAATCTGACTTGATTCACCATGAAGAAGTCTCTTCTAGGGTAGGCATCAAGATACACAGGCCATGGGGAGAGGCACCCTTCCCCCAGCCCACACTGGAAGAGATGCCTCAGGCAAGTGGGAGGCATTGCCCTGCTGAGCAAGGTTCAGTTGTCCACCATGGACAGGAACATCTGGTGCCATTTGAAGTGCAGCAAAGAAACCAGGCACAGATGTCCAGAGATCCAAGAGTCTCATCTGGAGCTAACAACATGAAGGTGTGGCTGACCAAAGTAAACAGCTGTCTCTTGCAAACACAAGGTTGCTAAAAATTAATTTAATGAAAATACATAAAGGTGACTAAAATTAGATTAAATTATTTCAGCTCATGCTTTTTTGGATCCCCTAAATCAGGTTTTACATGAGGCAAAACCTGTGCTCTCAGAAGTGACACCAGAGCCTTCTCCAGGAGCCAGCGCACTGCAACAGGGGCAGCTCCTCATGCCAAGCACTGCAGGGAGACCTGTGAACCCAAACTCTTCTGGTGGGCAAGGCTGCAAAAGAAAATGTCTGAAAAATACCAAATATAGTAAAAACTTTGATTTGAACAGGGAGTTGGCCTGACTGAAGATAAAATATCAGATTAGGATTGCTACAGATTTTAAATTATTGGTTTTGGTTTTTTTTCCAAAATGGAAAGAATTCTCTCAGGGAAATCTCCTAGCAAAGAAAAAGAGCAATTTTGTCCTTAAGATGTTTTTTTGTAATGTATACATGAAGAACTTAGTAAAACTAAGACACTTATTCTTCTATATCTAACTTTTCTCTATATTTGTCAACTATCTATCTGTCTGTCTGTCTGTCTGTCTGTCTTTTCTGTATCTATCGACTTTAAATAATTAATAGTCAAAAACTACCCAGACATAAAGACAAAAGTATTTGTGTCATTTTGATATTAATTCACTGTGCAATCACACTTCACAGGCTCTGACTGAAGGACTTAAATATGTTGGGTTTGCATCAAATTATCTCTCTCTGTCCTTTGAAACTCATGCCGGAGATCAGCCACTTGCAATTACAACTAACTTGGGACAGAAATAAAACTTTAGACCAAGGACACCATCTGAAAAATGAAAATGTTTGGAGACCAACAGCCTCCTGTTTCAGCTGTCAGGATCAAGGACACAATCCAAATACCTGGGCTGGATACCACAGACTAGTTCATACCCTCTCATTTCAAGAGGAACTGTCAGTTCATTTTGATGCAAATGGCTTAGATGCCTCAGGCCTCAGCACTCGTTGTTCTCGATTTCTTTGGCTTGCAGAGCAAAGTAAACAGGTGACAGGTTGATCCTTGCAGACCTCAGAGTGCCATGGCCTCTGCTGTACTCCCCCAGTCCTGTGCCTCTGCTCCCAGGTGAACTCTTCTGTGCAAACAAACATGAAAAATCCCAAAGGGAATTAAAAAAAACCCCAAACCTTTCCAGACTCTCAGAGTGCCTTATTTGCCTTATTTAATCTCCTACACAGCACCAGCTCTTTGGGCTTGTCCCTTTCCAGACGAGCGACAGCCACCCTTTAGAAATACCCTTCCCTGTAGGGTCTCTCTCACCCAGAAGCACCTCTTTTCTCCTGAGCCCATGGGCCACAGAGAGCCATCTAAAGCCCATCAGCAATAATGTAGCACATTTTACCCAGGAAGGAAGAGCAAAGGCATGGTCTTAGCCACAGAGGCCACTGTTTTATCCATCTTTATTTCTTCAGCTGCAAAGCTGAGTAGCTCGCTACAGTGCTTACACTTACAAAGCTGTAAGTGCTCGCTACAGTGCAGATCATTTCTAGAATACACAGGAAACTTCACTGGTACACAGCATTCCTCACTTCCTCTGTTCTTATCAACAACCCATGTCAGAGTCTGTTCCATCAAAGTTAACTAATAAGGTGGAAGAGTTAAGAGGTCAGCTGAGTATTGTAGAGTCACAGAATGGTTTGAGTTAGAAAGGACTTTACAATCATCTAGTTCCAACCCCCTGGCACAGGCAGGGATACCTTCCACCAGACTGGGTTGCTCAGAGCCCTGTCCAACACAGCCTTGAGCACTTCCAGGGATGAGGCACCCACAACTCCTCTGGGCAACCTGTGCCAGTGCCTCACCATCCTCACAGTAAAAGAATTTCTTTGTGAAATCTAAACCTACCTTCTTTCAGTTAAAAGTCATTATTCCTTGTCCTGTCACTACATGCCCTTTTAAAAAGTCACTCCTCACCTTTCCTGTATTCCCTTCAGGTACTGGAAAGGATTTGTATCCCCCAAGCTCAGAACCATTGGAGATACACCAGAATATCTTGGCTGCTATTCCAGGAGGGCAAGGTGTTTCCAGCAGGGACTGTAACCTCTGCTTGGCCAAGTGGACATCTCAGAGGTTTTATAGCATCTCAGGTGACACCAGCCACCTCAATGTAAGCATTCAAATCAAGCTCTGAAACATCTACTGGGTACAGTGACACTGCTCTTAGAAGCAACCCTGAGTTCATCAGTCTGAGACATGTACTTACTCTGTCCTGCATCACAAGACTAGAAACAGGTCAGTCAATTCCCCCTAAGATTTGTCCCCATGGGTTACTCCAGGAGCTTGAAGTGAGCAGCACAGCAGCTGGCACCCAAAGCTGCAGCCCTCCAACAAGAGCAGGGAGTGAAACCCACCTCAAAAATCTCTTCATTGGTGAGATTTCTCTTTTTTTAAATTTCTTAAAATAGATGCATTAGCTGAGAGTCATTTAATGGCAAAAGAGTACAATAAGAGATTCAGTGAGGAACTGATCTTGGTATAAGCTTGTATTTTTACAGCCCTTGAACTGTATATCAGCAAAACCACTCCAGATTCAGATGAACTATCTTACAAATGCTCCTTCTCTAAGTTGCCTTCATCCCATCATGTCATGTTTTCACTTACATTGTGTCCTACCACATCTGCCCTCCACCCCTCTGGGTCTTTAAATGAAGTTTCTCTGGAGAATTTTATGCCTGAAAATTTTTTTGATTTTTTCCCAAGAGGCGAAAAAAAAGCAGGGTCAGTCCAGACATTCTCTGCAGATGTCAAAAGACAAATTCAAATCCTTCTTGGACATGTTGAATTTAGTAGACCCTCACATGAAAGGTGCAAGGTCAGGTCTGTCCTCCCAGGAGTGTCTGATTGCAGAGCAGGCTGAGACCTGGCTGCATTTACCCTCAGCCACATGCACCTTCAACCCTTCCCTGTTTCTGCTGACTAAATATGCTGTAAAACATTTGTTCATAGAAAAAACTTAGTATGTGTACACTGTTTGAAAAGTTTGTGGGACACCCATTTTGAGCAAGGAAGGCAAACCAGAGAAACCAATGGCTCCACTGCCACTGGCAATGGAGCTGCAGTTTCTAGGATCTTGTAGCAGGTTCATTTAAGGTGGAAGGGAGTGTTTCTAATTACCACCCCAAAAATATGCCTTTAAAATGCACTGTGTCCCTTTTTGTACTTGAAATAATTGGGTCCAATTTAAAAGTCATTGCTCAGTGAAAATAACATTTTATTATAAATATAAGGGAATATTTCTCCTAAGGTAGGTTAAGTAATCATCTGGTTGTCAGGCTTTTTCATCTCTTTTAATTTTCACTCCTTTTTAAACACTAATTATAGATACTTCCCACCAGATCACTGCATATCTTACCAAAACCTTTATTACCCCTTGTACAGAGAGATGTCACAGACAACACAGAGTTCCTGCACTTCTCCCCTTTTCTTCTCCCAGCCATCACCTATGTGCCTGTGTGTTCCCACCACGTCCTGCCAACAGGATATGCTTAGTCTGTGCCACTGTCACTTCCATCCACAGCCACTCCTGTGTGTCTGCAGGAGCTGGCACACTGCAGAAAACCTTCCTAAAGATTTGCCCTTTCACTCAGAGTGCATCTGAGAAGACATCTGAGATTTCACCATGGAAATGAGCTACCCAGTCCACGGATGAACAAAGGTATCCAGGAAAGCCATATATGTACCCTAAAATAGGCAGATTTTACACAGAATTGGTTATAAAGAGCCATAAAGGGGCAGATGGTAAAGATTGACAGAGCAACTGAAAGGATATTGGTGTGGCAACCTACAATAAATGTACAATAAACGTAACCAACTTAATTCCATAATACATATATGAGGTTTTTCCCCAGAATTATTTATCTTAACAGAGAGGTTCACAAAGTTTAAAAGTCTGTATCATTCCTATAGTTTCATTGAAGAGTCCAACACCACCTCGCTTTGTTACCACTTTCCAATAATTTCTTTGAGTATCATCATGTATCTCCTTTCATTGGTCAATGGTAAATCTTTTTTTTACTGTTTCCTATGTTTATTTTGATCATTGCTGAGAGTTTAGTCTAGTCAGTTTTAAACAGACAAATTCTTAGCCCTATCTTCTGCTTTAGCCTTGTGCCTAGAACCCAGAGAAATATGGATTATCTTCATACCATTTCATATCAGACAAAATATAACATTTCCCCTACTTTAAGCCAATCTGGTAGTACCCCTCACATCAGTTTTCCATTAGGCGTATCATCACTAATCCCTATGCTCTTAATCTTTGCTCCTCACAAAAATAAGATTGGATATCTACTGGAGAAGGGGAAAGGCTGCAGAATTGCCAGTGTTTTTACAAAGACAGACTCTGCATCTGGTTCTCCAGACTTTTGGGGTTATCACTCTGTTTCATACTGCTTCTTTTGTTGCAAAGTCCAGCAGTTCCTTTACAAGGCACCACTATTTCCACTGTTTTTTTCTGATTGTGTACTCAGTCAAAGAACATTATCATCACACCATTATATAATCTAAATTGAGCAACAGAAAATGGCTCTAAATATACCAGGCTTAGTATCTCTGAGTGTATTTTTTACATTAACTTTAGCTACTGGAATTTGGGCTTCTTGGAAAAGCAGAAAGGATCAGCAGAACAGGAACCCAACAGAGATGGCCATGGTTGGAGGCAGGAATATACATGTTTTCATTGGATTGTTCACTGCAACAGGTAAGCTTTCTTAAAAGACTTTTCAAAATTCTTCTTAAAACACATGTATTGCATAGATCTGGGTGACTTTTCTTTCAAAGGAAGTGAACTCCTTTAATGTCAGGGTAGATTTTGCCTAAGTGTGACTTTAAAGGAGTATGGTTTCATGAATCATTTTGGGATGGATTCTTACAAACCTCTTCACACTGAGCAGAACCTAATGTTTATGTATATTCTCTTAAATTAAAAAGATTCATTTAAGAGTTTAGTTAAGAGTTAAGAGTTTAATTTAAGAGTGACAAAAGAATACAATACTTTTCATTAAGGAAGACTGTGGTCTTAATCGTGAACCAGTTTCTGTTATCCAACATAACAGAAGAATTTTACCCACAGAAAAGTCCAGTTCTGTGTGAAATAAATTGTCACTCATAGTGAACATTGGTCTCCCTCTTAAAGAAAGAGTTTCTCTCAATTTCCCTTCTCTCTCCTTGCTGCCTGGCATAATCTGAAATTTACTTACCTGAATTGTTTTTTGTAAAGGCATCCCCCAGTGTCATTTGCATGGCTAAGACACTTAAATCATTGTTGTAAGTTTGTTATCTGACTGCATGGCCTGTTTGCATTTGTTTTCCCTAATGTCTATTTTCTTACACCCTGTAAGTGATACTCTTGAAGGAGGGCAGTTCTACAAAGGCAATTCCATTTTCTCTAGCAAAAGTCTTCCTCTGAGAAAAAAAGTAATTAAAAATTACTATATTCAAATTGCCTCTAAATGTTTAAACATTGAACTTTTCCATGCACGCACAAATACTCATTCCTGAAGCTGGAAAATAATTTAGAGTGAGATTATAATACTATTATCTGTAGTCAGCACATCTCTGGATGGCAGAAAACTTTGAAAAGAAAATAGAGCTGTGATGAAATATTTGTATGAGAAAAATGTTGACAAGTTCTCAGAGTGTTTTACAGGGCTAGTTGAGTATATGTCTCTCAATTCTGACCTTTCATCTTCCATGATTACAGCCACCTGGGTTGGAGGAGCATATATCAACAGCACAGCTGAAATTGTCTACCTGCCTTCAAAAGGATTACTGTGGGTCCAGGCACCTGTGGGATTTGCCTTGTCCCTTGTTATTGGTAAATAATTCATGTGATTAGGACACATAAGCTTCAAAAATATATCATAGGAGTATATTAAGATATGTAACAGAATATAGGGTACATTTTAAATGTGATTTTGTTTTTTCAGTCTCCCATGTATTGAGAATAAGCATTTACAATGCTGTCCTCTGAACTGAAACATAGGGTAGCTTGGAGCTAGTGTAGAGTCTTGCCTGCTCGTAGTAATTTATGGGACAAAAATCTTATCTGAGAATTTAGAATAATATGTCTATTGCTTTTTTGTGCATATTGCTTTTTTCACATGGTCTCTAATTCACAGACTATTGAGAGTATTGGTATGTAATTTTTTCCTTGTAATTTCTGAGTGATGAAATAATAGTATCTTGATTTTTCCACTAAAATGCATTCTTCTGAGTAGTCTTGTCTCAGGATGAATGTGTCGTGTATCCAGCTTATGCCACTTTGTAGCTGGTTTTTTTTTTGTTTTTTTTTTTTGAAACTAAGCTAAGTGTGCAGTGTTTTACACCTGAGTTGCCACTTCTAACTGAGAATTACTGGACTCATGCTGAGGTTCAGCTCTCTTGCCAAGACCAAAGTGGCTTTCAGGCCACATTGTGTTGCACTATAACTCTCCTAGGGACACAGGATGATGAAAGCAAGGAGACCTGTGCAGACCTTACACAGGAATTTCTAAAAGAACAATAACCTTTATTCTCAAGTCAAAGAAAAGAGTCCAACTGACGTGAATATGAATCAAGCTTGGAAATATATTGCCAGGACTGCTTATGTGAGTAATTCCTACTAATGAAACTGAGGAGTGCAGGTCTGATCCTGCAATCTTTGCTCAGGTCAGTAGTGCCCAGACAAGCAGTCCTGCTGGCTTCAGGGTTAGACACAAAACGTTTTCTTTGGTTTTAATGAGATGGCTGCACATCTGAGGTCCAATATTTAGATGAAGGTGGGTGAGACTCTGCTCAATGTGCAGAGTAAAATAATATATTTCTGGGAAGAGACAATGAAGCCGCCAAAATGAAAAATGTAATCAGAAAAGGACCACATATCAACAGGTTGCATCACATGACCAAGGACAAAACTTTGCCTCCTTTTTAGCCAAATATGAGACTTCAATGCCTCACTCTGTCTACTGACTTTTTCCATAGGATGCTTTTCAGAAAACTTTATGTCTCAGATTGGTAGGTCCTTGAGGATGCAGAGGAGATGATATATGGGTATCCGCTGAGCTAAATTCCTGTCACAGTCACACAAGTATTTTGTGCCATCGAGGGTACCACAGGGGGTGGCCTCTAGTAGCCACTCCAGAAAGATCTAGGTGTGCCAAAAGTGGACAGTCATATATATAAGCTGTAAGCAGATATCCTTTATAAGATGGGAACTCTCAAATGGATGAAACCCTACATTTAGCCAGTGAATTTAAACCCTGGTGTCTGGTTGGCTGCTTCATTCTCTAGGGTCCCTTATGTATGAATTCACTAGGTGGGTCTGATATGCATATACCATATCGCTCTTACCTCATTTTTTCCTGGAATATAAAATATGCAAAATTCTACCAAAATGTCATTTCCTTCTGATAGGTGGTTTCTTCTTTGTAAATCCAATGAGATCAAAGAATTATGTGACTGTGATGGACCCCCTTCAAGAAACTTATGGGAACATGATGGGAACCTTACTTTTCATTCCACCTCTGCTCGGAGAGGTGTTCTGGTTTGCAGCCATCCTGGCATCCCTGGGTAAATACTTGCTTTCCTGTTATATTTGTTAAAGGTCACGTGGACTGACAGAGTGTAGTACACTTATGGGAATTGTGGAAAGCTGTGCGTCATGTCTCCTTTTGTCTCCTTCTTTTTGGGAAGAACAAGCATTTTTCATTTCTAGAAAATATATTTTCAGGCTTAAAACAAATAGTGCTATATATTCATTATATTATAATAGAGAACTCTTCCAATATGAGTTTGTACCTTCCTCTTCCCTGTAGGAGAGCAGATGTAAAAAGGCAAAGTGCCTTGGCAATGGCCATGCAGCAAGGCGAAGCAGTAAGAGCAGGAAGGAATCATGGGCTCTCTTGAGCTCCCACTGTGCACGTTCTTTGTAGACTGCATTTTTCATACAGTATGTTGTACTGGCACCAGGGGAATAACATATCCTTATTTATCCTCTGTTCTGCACATATGAAATCTGTCTTAAAACACTTAACTGCTGTCCTTGTGTGCAGGAGCAACAATGAGGGTCATCTTGGATATTGGAGGCTCTTTGGCTATCACCATCTCAGCCTGTACTGTTATACTTTACACTCTGCTGGGAGGTCTCTACTCTGTTGCCTACACCGATGTCATCCAGATGGTTTTCATCACCCTCAGCCTGGCAAGTCCTGTGCATTTCTTTGGTAGTTTTCTAACTAAAGGGAAAAGTCCTGCTCTTCTTTTCAGCATGTCTGAGATGAAAAATAACTTCCTTGACCTGCAGTTCCCCTTTAGGAGAACATGTTTCCTGAAAAATATTACAATCTTTGTAAGTCTTTGTACCTTATACATTTCAGACAGTGCTCACACAAGCCACTGGCCTTGCTGGGTGAACACAAAAAGGTTTGCACAAAAGTGAAGTTTGCAGAACCTGTCTAGAACCATCTTGAATGGAGAGAGATCTGTCTACAGAAAGTACCAATTAACCTGAATTACAGAGTCATGGTCTTGATGATGCCATGAACCAGAAACATATAGATTTAGAGTAAGGAAGGGGGAGAAAGGAAGACTCTAAGTCTAGGCTTAATCTTATGTAACTCAACATTCTACATCTACCTTAACTTAAGCATCTGTTCTCCAAGAACAAGGATACTGGGAAAATGGTTAACAACTTCCATTTCTATCCTAGTGGATCTGTATCCCCTTTGCCCTGGTGAATTCTGCAACAGAAAGTATTTATTACACCGCAACCCATCAATCTTACCAAGACCCTTGGATTGGGAAGATAGAAAAACAGTATCTTGGAAGGTGGCTGGATGACTTCTTCTACTTGGTATGGAGTACTTCTTGGACAAGTGGTTGGGAGGAGGAATTGTGAGGGGACTTTCTGTCTGGAAAGCTTGCAAGTTCTACCAGCCAGGAGCCCTGCACTACATGGCCAGTTGACATGGGCTGGAGGTGTAAAACTGTCCCTCAGCACCCCCTGCAGCAACCTAAATGGCCTGGGGAGACCCAGGGCTCAGCTGTGGCATGAAAAGATGCAGCACGGGCACTCCATCCTTTACCCACATGGAGGAACATACCTCTTGGGTAAGATCATCCAGGCAGCCAGTTTCTCTCCAGGCACATAAATTAGTAATTTCCTACTTTTTGAGATGCTGGTCTTGCAGCCTCAATAGTGTGCTTTTAACATAAATATGTAAAATTCCCTCTGTTTGAAAAAAAAAAATTAAAATGACATCACTGCCAGTCATCAGCAAGCACAGTGCAATTGGCTCCACTGCACAACACAACTTTTGAGTTACCATTATAGCCAAGACTCCAGGAGGTTGTTCTGCTCTTACTAAACTGATAATAGGGACACATAGAAGTTTGTTTGATGAGGACAGAATCTTCAGATTTTATCTGATTAATTTTGTTTACTAAGGAAGTGAAAATTGTGGTTTTATTTTTCATTTTAAAAGCTGAACAGCTAAGTTTGGGTAGATTTATTTACAAAAGCTGCATTCCTGAAAAACTTCCCTTTCATTTCCTCTGTGCCTGATTCACAATTTCAAACAACCATTTTTCAGCTTTCTCCATCTGCCAAACCATTAATATGTTTTCATTAAAATTTCACATCCAATGTGAATGGATGAAAACAAAGAAAACAGGGAATCCTCAACTATCAGAAATATTATCCTCAAGAGTTAGACCTGGGCAGCATTTATGCACTTGAAATGAGAATTTGATTATTTGAAGTTAGAATTTATTATGGATGATGCCCTACAGCAGCCTGGTAGGTACCACTGGTAACCAATGAATGTTTCAGGTGCTTGGGAGTATCCCGTGGCAGACTTACTTCCAAAGGGTGCTCTCTGCTGCCTCGACAGGACAGGCAAGGCTCATCTCCTACCTCTCTGGACTCGGGTGCTTTGCAATGGCCATCCCCTCAGTGCTCATTGGGGCAGTTGCAGCATCAACAGGTAAAATAAATAGTTTGTCTCTGAGTAACCAGTGTGCTTTTGGCAAAGGTGATTAAAACAGGATCCAAAGAAGTCCTGACAGAGACTTCAAATTACCATGTCCCATGATCCTCAACACCAAGATAGGTGATCCATCCAGAAAATGTGGAGCCCTCTGAGGTACACTGCACAACTACTTACAGATGTTTAAACAGCTCCAAGACCTGTTTACAGCTATTTCCATATGATGAAATTACTTTTCCCAGACTTTTTGTTGAGGAAAGATGAAGGCAGACTCTCTAAAGACTTGTATAATCCTATTTTAGAAGAAATTTTATGCTTTCTTCTGTTCATGCCTTAGACATGTAAGACACAGCAATCTTACTACAGATTGTTAATAAGGTTCTTGCTTGAAGGAATCAAGAAGTTCAGTCCTGTAAACTCACAGTCTCCATGCAGGGAATCAGTCCTGTGTTGGCTGTGAGCAAGGGTAAAAGGGCAGCCAGATCACTGAACATTTAAGGAAATCAGCTTAAGTCATGACTTCATCCAATTTCCTTCTCCTCATGAGCAGTGTCTAGAGGTTGACCTTTAATTGAGTCAATTCTGAAATCACACAAAGCACACCCATTTCTATAGATGCTGCTGAGGAAAAAAGAAATTTTTGATCTAGTGGGAGCTGCAGCATGCTAAAGGGAATCACAAAAGTTCACAAAAGAACCAAAAAAAATCAATCTAAGTCCTAAAATACCAAGTGGGTCTCAGTTCCTAGCCCTTTGTGACCGGCCCCTGTGAAAAGACAATTTCAAAGCCAGCAGAAATGTTCACAAACGATTTGTTGTGACTTTTCCTTGTTTTGTTTTAAAGACTGGAATCAGACAAGCTACGGTCTTCCAAGTCCATTTGAGAGAGGGGAGTCAGCAATGATCCTCCCACTTGTTTTACAACATCTCTGCCCAGCATACATCTCCATTACTGGTTTGGGAGCCATCGCTGCTGCTGCAATGTCTTCTGCAGATTCAGCTCTTCTCTCCACTGGCTCCATGTTTGCTCACAATATCTACAGGAAAATCCTGAGGAAAAAGGTACCTGCTTGTAGCATTCGGTAGTTTGGGTGTCAGGAAAGACAGTCTTGCTTCAAGGCTATTTCTAAACCAGTCTCTGACTGGAGGTGTGTGTCCTTCAGCTGCTGAACTGGTTTCTGGACAGAGCTCCAAACATAAGCCAGGGGTGTTCATATCCTTGGTAGGGGTACCAATACCCCCACTGGTGAGCTTTGCTCATTCTAACAAGACTAGTGTAAAATTTGGACTAAGGTGTTAATGGAAACAGCATAAAACCATGACCCTTAAAATCAGAGGCCCCCTCCAGCGGTACCTGCCTTGCCTGGCTGCTGGTAGCAAGTGGTGCTTGAAAGCATCAAGGGCTTGCGGAGAACCAGCCCAGGCCAGGGCAGTGCTGGCCATCCTGCCAGAAAACACTGCGTCTCTAATGCTGTAATCTCTGCTTTACAGGCTTCAGAGGCAGAGGTGTTGTGGGCCATGAGGACCTCCATGATGGTGTTTGGGGCTGGGGCTGCTGGTCTGGCTTTTTACTCCAGCTCTGTCTATGACCTCTGGTTCCTCAGTGGGGAGCTGGTGTATGCCCTCCTCTTCCCCCAGCTCTGCTGTGCCCTCTTTGCACCCAGCACAAACACCTATGGATCAGCTGCTGGCTTCTTGGTTGGGCTCCTGCTGAGGCTACTGGCAGGGGAGCCTGCCCT
>NW_005054302.1:10233966-10241094 GCF_000277835.1 Geospiza fortis
ACATTCACTGTGCTTCTTACCTTGGGCACAATCCTTGCTGTTTCACACCTGGCCAAGGCTTTGTTTCAGAACAACCTCCTCCCTCGCAGCTGGGATGTTTGCAATATCACAGGGAGAACGGCCATCCTCATCCCCTTGCAGCAGGGGGAGAAACAGGAACCTTTGCCAACCTCTGCACTAGAAGAGAACCATGATTAAATATGGGGTTTCATTTGAAAGGCCACGGTGTGTTCAGCAGTTAGAGCATGGCACAGACAGCATCACTCTTTGCTTTCTCCACTAACGATTTATTTAAATTCTTCACCAATAAATAAAGAGGCATTCTGTTAATCCGAGGAGAATATGTGAGTTTGAAGTCAATAGTGATTAAAGTCACATGGCGAGGTGGCACAATCTTGTGGTGGTGACCACATGACACCTCGGGCTCCAGCAGTGGTTGAATTGAGGTGCCCCTGGTATTCCACCTGAAAGCAAAGCTGTAATCCTGCTCCAACACTTAGGGCGTTCCCAAGTCACCTACTTTTCTGATCACAAGGAAGAGAAATTAATGTCTGATAGATTGGTATTCTCGATTAAAAAAAAAAAGGTGAGCAGACCTGTTTCCATTACACAGCAAGGGGTTTAGCATAATCATCCCTGGGGAGCACATCAAACCCCTGAAAATACAAATTACTGAAAGCAGTGCAACTGCCACAGGAGTGCAGCAGTAATATCAGTTCTGCACCATTCCTTGTATGCTTTACAAAGCTTTCCTTCATACTGCAAAAGTTTTTGCACGTCTCTCTCCACTGCAGTATCTGCCAGTGGATCCCTCAGCCTGGGAATGTATGAGACATTCCCTCTACAAAACCTGGTAGGGCAGTAACAGGTAAGCAAGGTAAAGCAACAGCCCTTAACTATTCACTAAGAAACATTTACATAGCCAATATTTAACAAAAAAACAGATAGGAAAATAGTGGTGCCAGACAGACTATTGGAATTTTGTCTAAAACCTGTTAAATTTAAATCTGAATTTTGTTTAAAACCTGTTAAATCACTTATGTCAAGGTTTTACACTAGTGCAGCAATGGGATGGTGTGTGACATACACAAACTGGTGTGTAAGAAGTCAGAGGACTGTGATGACAGAAAGGTGCTGGAAACTGATCCTAAACTTTCCTGCAGGGACACAAAATCCTAAAATGCTGAAGGCAAGATCCCAAGATTCAAGCCACAGATAAGTACAGAAAATCTCCCAATACCTTGTTTGCATAAATTCTTAATGGCTTGGAAGACAAGAAACCCAGATAAATAGTGAGTTTGGACTCTAGCCTGAAGTCTGATGGACTGAGAACATGCCCCAGTGAGATGGATCATTAAGATGTGAGCTGAATTAAAGATTCAGGAGGATTCCATAGTAATGGCTCACAGATGGCTGTCATTTTATACTTCCTTCAGCAGCTGTCAGGGTCAGTTGCAATCCACCAGGAACCACACTCTCAGTACCTTTCCAAAGTGGTTGTGGGAGCTGCTGTGAGTGGAAACACCTGGCACAACTGAAAAGAAGATATTTACTGGCATAATCAAAATCCTGCAGCAGAGTAACTCTCACAGCCAAGTGAACTGCTGAGGTGAAAACAAGGGGCTGCTCCATGATTTATTTCCAGCATGGGCATGCACAAGGTGAGAAGCTCCACTGGTGCCACTGTGCATTACTGCAGCAAGCCCAGCAAGAAGCCACAAGACTCTGAATTGTACCAAGGCAACTGCCTTGGCTCAGGAGGAAGACTGCCAGCCCTGTACTCAAGATTTGGCTTTGAGGATTCTGCTCCCTGTGGGGGATCATACATCTCTTTTAAAATATCCATCATGAGCAAGGTGGAGATTCTGCTTCTCCTCAGAAAAATTTCACATAACCTTATGTTTTGTGCTAGTGTTAGTGAACACCTGGGCACGCTAACCTTCCAATGCACAGCCCTTCTGTTGATATACTTTGTTAAACCAAGACCAGAAATTCTCTCCTGTGTCTCTAGAGACTACCATGAAATATTAATTTAACGTATCTAGAAAAGGAGAAAAAAAACTGGTTTAAAAATCTAAAGCTTTGCCATTGACTATGGCCCTAGGCTGTCACCCACGGGAGTCTTTGACACAGCAGTGATTTGAGTGGGAGTGTGTGAGGTTGTGCTTACACAAGGGAGGCACCAAAGCTGTCATTACCCCAGCGCCAGGAGAACAGGGCTCTCCTTAAAGCACAGGTGCTGGATGCTGATTCAAACATACTCCCCTGAGAGATTTAGGGGTGACCTAGTTTGGGGACCTGTCCATCCCCCTGTGTGGGGCAGATCAAAGCTAACATGTTGCATTTGAACCAGGGCACAGACCTGCTGCACGACCCAGAGAGGAGTGAAACCCCAATGCTCTCATGCCAAGGTATCACCCTACTTCCTGACCATAGAATCACAGAATGCTAAGGGCTTGGAAGAGACCTTAAAGATCATCTAGTGCCGAGCCCCCTGCCATGGGCAGGGATGCCACTTACTAGGTGAGGTTGCTCGGGCCCCATTCAACCTGGCCTTGAACACTTTCAGGGATTGGGCATCCACAACTTCCCAGGCAACCTGTTTCTGTGCCTCACCAACCTTTGAGTAAAGATTTATTATTTAATCTAAAAATACCCTCTTTCATTTTAAAAATACTGTCCCTTGTCCTGTCACTATCTGTTTATACAAAAAGTCCCCTCCGCTCCTTTTTATAAGCCCCCTTAAGGTATTTGAAGGCCATAATGAGGACTCCATGGAGCTTTCTCCTCTGCAGGCTGAGCAACGCCTAATCTCTCAGACTGTCTCCATAGGAGAGGTGTTCCATCTCTCTAATCATCTTTGTGGCTTCCTCTGGTCCCAGTCAGCACATTTTCCTGTGCCAGGACCCCAGAGCTGGATGCAGCACTGCAGGTTGGGTCTCACCAGAGCAGAGCAGAGGGGCAGAATGCACTCCCTCACCCTGCAGGCCACGCTGCTTTTGAAGTAGCCCAGGATCCATTCCACACAGCAGCTCTGACAGGCAAATGCCTACATCTGGAGATACATTTTCACTGTTGTGCTCAACTTCCCCTGCTTTTACCCTGCACAGACCCAAAGTTTGATATTGCAGCCTTTCTGTGCTAACAGGTTTGGCATGGCAGGCAATAGATCCACAGCTTCCTGAGAGAGCAGCGAAGGACACTGCTGAAGAGTGTCACCACTGCCACCATGTTACCACCCAGCATCACCACAGAAACTCACAGAGACTTCAAACATGAGACTTTGCGGTCAGGGGTATCTGCCATACTCAGCCATACTTGGCCCTGGCAAAGCTCCCTTAAATTTCATACCACTAACAGCACTCTGCTTTGTGTGAAGAGTGGAAAATGGCAAAAACACAATTAATGCAAGTCTCATGAATGCTTACCATTTTCCACCCTTATATGACTCTCTCCTCCGAACATCCCCCAGCAAGCTTAAAAAGAAAACATTCATCAAGGTTGGACAAAGTTTTGGAAGCAATTAACTGCAAGTAAAATAAATACAAAAGTACTTCTGTCCTATACTTAATGCCCAAATGCCTAGTTGTTCCAGTCCAGCAGACTCAAGGTCCTTGAGGTATTGCCAGCATGGGGGACAATGACACAACTCCTATGAAGCCATTCTGTTCGGCCTCCAGTTCATATTCCCTTATTTTTCTTCCAGTTTACCTCTCCACATGTGGATTTACCTCCTTTGACCCTTAGAAGTGTCCATGACAAAGACTCTATACAGTTTCCATTTTGATTAACTTCTCAGCCTGGACAGCTGCTACATAAAGCAGCAAACACCAGCATCCAGCAGTACTCTATTGTTTCCTTGGCTGGCAGGATCCACTGAGATACCCTGAGGCTTCCGTTGTCTTGTCTTTCTTTGACATTTTTACAGTTCATCTTTAGAGCATCTGAGATGGGATCAGACTGAAATTCGATTAAGAAAGAAGAACCATACAAAATCAATGCCATATGCATTAGGTAGATTAACAACTGGCAGGTTTGAAATGCAATTACAAGTAGGAAATTACCATCCAGTATCAGAACCTTTAGTGAGGGTGATTCTTGGCATCATGCTATGGACCTGCACTTACCAGTGAGTGGGTGGGCAATGAGGAGCAGTCCACATCGTGCGCTCAGCTGGTCAAACAAGCTGCGGGTCAGTGTGGGCTCATGGACAATCTAACGCAGGTGTCTACAGACAGATCAAGTGTATCACAACCTAAAACAAACTGCTGGCTGTGTTGTCCTCAAAGGAAGGCATGAGTCATGCTATGCACTGCAATGGCGAGATTCAGGTGAGATCAATCTTACCCAGAGCATGCTCCTGCTACTTTGTCTCTTTTTTCCCCTCATGGGCAGGGTTTATGACAACATGCAGTGTCTGGAAGTTAAAACTACACAAATTAAGACTAAAATGAGGCTCAGCATTTTAAATGTAAAGTCCATTAAGGAGAGCAAGTTGGCAAGGACTGAGGTGGATTTGCCATCACTGAAAAGGCTACAGTGAAAGTGGAAGCTTTTCTCAAAGTTATCCCTCTGTTTTAAGAGGAATCCATTCAGTGTAGCCCTAGGGTATCTGATGTTCAGCCCAGAATTTAGACTGACAAATCCCAGCAACACAGAAGTAAGTTCCTTACTTCTCTCAGCCCTGCAATCAGATACCACTGAGGTAACAACTGCCACTTCTGTCTTAATGCTGACATTGCTCAGAGCCCTGCTTGCCACTCTTGAACTCCAACAATAAGAAGTCAAGAACACAGTGTGATTTGGATTTCTAAATCTAAACTGGGTCCTCCATCAGCAGACTCTCCATATCCTGGACCCTAAGGGGTCTGTTCAAACATGAGGGAAGAAAGTCTCCATCTCTCAGTGACGGTGCTGCATGACTCCTCCAGCAGCCACCTACCCATCCTGCACTGAAAAATCAAGTTGCCATCTCTGCTGTGTTGGGAGCAGTTCCTAAGTCCTCCACACACATAGGCTGAGGTGGGGCATAAGGCCCAGGCTATACGTATGTGGTGCTCCAGGGGGGAACCACCCCCTGTGCCTGTGCAAGGGTCTGAGCTGTGACTGCCCTGAATTACCCATACTTATTTCCACTGGAGACACCATAATTACACCTCCATTGCTCAATCACAGTCATTATTTGAAAGACCACATGACTGACATGCTTCAGCAGCTGTTCTGCAAGGCCAGACGGGCTGGATTCAATTCACCTCAGTGCTCTGTATTCCAGCTGCCTCACAGGTGCTGTGTCCAGGTGCGGGAACCGGCACAGATAAGGAGATTGCCTGCAGCAAGGATCATCCGGTCTGGCCCTCTAGAGAGACCCTAGGCAGCCCCTGCTCAGTGCTTCAGCAAGCCCATAGTGAGCCTAATCAGTGGTAGAAAAATGAGTTCTGGTTTTGGCAGCTCAGATGCCATGAGGACGCAGATGTGTTGACAGGGCAGGTCAGAATAAATACTTTGCACCAAATTTAGGCCAAATGAATTGGAGAGCTGCTTAGGTGATCCACATAAAAAGTGTGGTTAAGACTGAAGTGTGAATATTTAAACAATGTATTTCAACTAGACCAACTTAATAATGCTTAATTATTGCTTTTCGTAATTATTACTCATGTTTAATTTTACTTGTTGCCCAACCTGTACATATCAGATTAGGATATAATGTACATACCCTGCATCCTAGGACAGTGATCACATCAGAGATGAGAGACAGGCTTGAGCACCTGGAGCATCCCAGATTTGAGATGAAAAAAGCTTGTGCTATTTTGGTAATAGACAGCAATGGAGACAAAAAAGGGGGAAAAAAGAGGGGAAAAAAGGGAAGACAGAAGAGAGCCTTTTACACTTGTCCCTTCCCTTTTTGACACTATTTTCATTCTGCACGCAGTGAACAGACATGCCATTCACTTTGCTGAATTCTGCAATTGAAAATATTTATATTGCTAATGAGCAACAGTAAAAAATACCATGGGTCTGCAAAGTTGAACAAGAAACTCTGAAAATGGTCAGATGAATCTTCCTTGTGATAAAGGCTCCTCTTATATATTCTTTGTCTGGTATAACACTAACCAATAGACATTAACCTGGAACATTGATGTGAGGTAAAGGGTTGTAGGAGTGACTGACCTTCCAAAGTGTCCAAAGTGGAACATAATTATTTTATTTAATTGGAATTGCATTAATTTTTACTTTAATTTTACCACCACAAGTTGAGTTAATCAGTGACATCAAGATTGGAGGCAACCTGGGCTGCAGTGATAATGCACTAGTGGAGGTCACATCCTGAGGCATAAAGGTCAGGCAAAGAATAAAACCAGGACTCTGAATTTTAGAAAAAAAACTTCCAATCCTTCAAAGAGTTAGTTGATGGGACACCTGTGGAAAACTGCCCTCAGGAGCAAAGGAGCAGAAGAGAACTGAGAGATCTTAAAGGACATTTTTCATAAAGCACAAAAGCTCTCAATCCCCAGGTATAAGAAATCAGGAAAGGAAGGCAAGAGACCAGCATGGCTGAGTTGAGACTTGCTAGAGAAACTAAATGCACAGGCAGTGAAGCAGGAACAGGCATCCTGGGAAGAGTGTAAGGACATTGCTCAGGTGTGTAAAGATAGGGTGAGGAAGGCCAAGGAGCAGCTGTAGTGAAAGGAAAATGAGTAGTGGTTTTAAACTGGAGGAGACTCAATTTGTATTAGATATAAGGAAGAAAATTTTTACAGTGAGGGTGGTGAAATACTCAAACAGGTTGCTCAGACAGGCAGGATAAAGACCACCTCAGAGACTCAAGATAGTGAGGATTTATTTTCTCTGTTTTGATATAAACTTCCTAGAAAAAAAGCAACTTTGTACTTTGGTTTCTCAATGAAAGAACATGGGAGTATTCCACTCTCTGTGAATACAGATGAAGGATATATTGTCTTGGAAGATATTTACTGCCACAACAGCAGCCCATGGGCAAATGTCAGCCATCCTCCCTCAAAGGTGTGCTTTGAGCACCTCCAATTTGATAAAAGCTATTTCCAAATGGCTCCCTTCTACTAAGCATCTGTACATTCTCAGATAAACATTTCTGCATCATCATTTGATTTT
>NW_005054302.1:10241104-10244767 GCF_000277835.1 Geospiza fortis
CCTAACCTGCAAACCCACAAGATTTAGGCAGTCTAAAAAGTGCTTAAAAAATGAATGAATGCTGTCAGACCAGAATTGCCCATTGTCTTTCTTCTTACAGATGTTGATTGATCTGAGGTGAGAAAGGGGCTTTTTGTACTGTGCCTCTGCAGAAAAAATAAAAGGCAAAAAGAAACCAGTGACATGCAAAGGCAGATTTGACCAGGTTTTACTTCAGATGCTGAAAAATCCTTTTTCATCTTATGCAAATGGAAGGAATGCTTTTACAACCAAAACCTCACAACAAATGTTCTTCTCACTTCCAGAAGACCAGAAAAAGCCAAGCACAGATGACTAACCTCATGTGAAAGAGGAGGGGCCAGCAGAATGTTACCTATTTTTTGACTACTCCTGTGCCAGGTGCATGTTCCTTTGCTGGTCTGGAAGCAAGGTCTCTCCTGCAGGTCTCTCCTGCTCTCTGCCAGCTGTTTGCCAGCTCACTACAACATCAACCAAAACAAGGGTGAGGAGTCTCTGCAGACCAGGCAGATGCAATGCCCTGCAGTTGCTGTTAACATTTCTTTGCTGAGCTTTCTCCTATGGTTTCTTGCAGGATGAAATTACCTCTAAAGGGCTATCTGAGGTCTGTAATCTCTTCAAATATTTAACTCTGGTGGTTTTTATCTTTTCTTTAGCAAAAGACAAGGTCAAGCATTTTATCAAGTCCAAAAAAGACATCGATGCAAAAGGGTGAGAAAAAAAAAGCAAACCCTCTGTATAAAGCACTTCAGTGTACTCATGCAGCAGAGCTTTCTGGCTCCTATCTGGCTGTTGCTGCAATCGTTAATGTGGTTTTGTTTCATTACTAATGGCACCAGAATGAGAAATCAGGCCCTCCAGACAAACTTAAGAGACTGTTGTTTCCCATCTGGCACTGAGAAGAAAGGAAAAAAACATTTAAAATAATGGAAATAAGCAAAGGGAAGATCTAAAATAATGAGCATGTAGCAGTAAAATCTGCAGATGCCTACAGCAGGGTAGGAGTGGCAAACTAAATATTTTACAGACCTTCTAAGTAATTCCCAGAGCCTGGTAGTTTAAGGCCACTTTGTAATTAAACAAAGACAACCTAATTTTTTACAGTGTGTATTATATTTCTTGATACATTTACGTTTCCTAGAACTGCTGATTGACAAGCAGAGAAAAATAAAACCAGAAGAGCAGCACTAATGGATGAAAAACCTACAACCTGGAGTGGCATATCATTAGCCTCATCTGAATGTGGTTGGACAGGATTTAATAAAAAGCTTTGCTAGGAAAATACATCACGAATATACCAAGGTAAATAAAATTAAGAACAACACTCCAGTCTGGCTTTTCTGTAAAGTTACTCTGAGTTAACTACCAAACCCTGCAGGAGAGCCAGGCAGTTGGCATCCCTTCACTCACATCTGGCAGAAACAGTTTCCCCACTGAAGCCTTGCACTAATGCCCAAGCACCAAGGCCCAGGATGTCCACAGCATCCTCTCCAAACTCCAGCCTAACAGCAGGTGATATCTGCTGAAGTTCATCCCCCATTGCCTTTGGGGTGCTGGGTGGCAGGCGGGTGCTGGCAGGACTCAGATGGGTCAAGCATCAAGGTTAAATTCAGTTTGATTTGTTGCTAATCAATAATCTGGCCATCATCAGTACAAGAGGAAATTACTTCAGGTTATGCTAGAAGATATTACTAAAAAATTGCTTTTCTGGAAGAGTTGTCAACCACTTGAACAGGCTGCCCAGGGAAGTGGTGGAGTCACCACCCTGGAGGTATTTAAAGGACATGTAGATGTGGTTCTTATGGGTATGGTGTAGTGGTGGACTTGGCAGTGCTGAGGCTTGATGATCTCTTCCAGCCAAACTGATTCTATGACTCCTTGAAGCCAAGTGATTCTCTCTGTAGTCACTTGTTGATGGGCTGCACCCCATGGCCTCCAGCACCAGCCCCAACAGTGCAGCTCATATGGCCACTCTTCTCCACAGGCTGTAGGCAAGAACACTGCCCCAAAATTTCCCCTGTCCCTGCTGCTCCCCTGCCTTGCCAGTGGGCCCCCATCGTGCCCAGCTGTCAGCCAGCATTGCCATTTTGCACTCCAATGCATTTCTGCTTACGAGAAACCTCCTCGGGATGTTTGCAGCCCAGAGGGAGGAAGCATTGCTTCCAAGGGGCTCTCAGGAAGAGAGGAACCAGCCAGCTTTCAAATAAATATGGTTTATACTGCTTTCTTAATGCTGAGCACTTTGTGATATGTATTTCTTGAGGTGCAGTTTATATTTTAAAAAACCTCCAACCTCTAGATGTTTTATAATTTTCCCTTTAAAAGGAAGGAATTTAAAAGTTCTTTGCTGTTAATTATTGATGCTGAGCATAAACACAGGACTTCCTTTTATCACAAGACTGAACATTTGACCTATGGTAGCCAAAACTCTGAACATTTGAGAGGACCTCCAAGCCTGTATTTCAATTTCATTACTATCATGTGTCTTTCTAACAAAGTGCATTTACTCAATGCAACCTGTTTGATACATTTAAAATATGCAGGGTTCAATTAATTTTGTATGAGACTATACCTCATAGGTTGCGCTGCTAAAATAGTTCACTGGGCCACAAGCTCAAAAATAATTTAAATAAAGGCTGAAAGAAATAAAAAAGGAAAATTACACAAAGCACATCACCATGAGACCTTCTTTAATGCTCCAAGGAATAAAATTGCCATAAAGTGATGGGATCAGGAAAAACTTCATCTGACACAATCTCTCCCAGGGGAAGCACAACACACTTTTTCATGCAATTATGTTTTCAGCAGGGACACCCAGGCACGACGTTGGCCTGACGTAGCAGAGGGGATTTGGCAAAGCACAGGAGCAGCTCAGACAGATGAGGTGGAAGGGAAGCACTTCATGGCCTGCCTCTGCAGATCCAGTGCAAACACACTTCCAGGCAACCCCAGCACCATGGCAGGCTGCAAAACCTATGTGGGACCAAACACTTGGGCAGTGCGTCCTCACTGACCTCTCCTTCCCTGCCCCTTCATCTGAGTATCATTGCTGAAGCTTCAGGAGATGCACCAGAAGTTGGTGAAGCTGGAGATTTTTTTGCACCTGAACAAAATCTGGGCCCTGGAGTCCATGAAGATTGCACTGTCTCTTGTCAAGGCCTGACTTAATTCCTGGAAGTCACCTCCTGACCCCTGAGATATGCATGAAAGAAGCTGTAATGCCATACAGAGCATGGCAGCACATGATAGTGTCACACTTGGTTGAAAAGCCCCAGCAGGAGTGAGCCCTGCACAAGCCTTACTCCTGCTCTGCCCCCTACCCAGAGCCATCCAGACCCCCGTGGGACTCCCCTGTTCTCACAGACAGCCAGTACATAAGGAAACCTGCATGTAAAACCTGCATGCAAACCATACAGTGCAGGGGGAAAGTGGCTGCTCAGCGTAGGTGGCTCGGGCAGATCGTGGCTGTCTCTCTCTGCCTGGGTGACTGTCCTCTCCTCCACTCACCCTGAGAAGCCTGCACCGACCAGCACGCTGAAACGTCTCTTTATTCTACAACTCTACTAAAGAAAACTTGAGGAGAGGGAAATGCAAGGAAGGAATGGAAAATGTTCAAAAAGGCTGATCTGGTGTGTAACTCTTTCC
>NW_005054302.1:10244781-10245398 GCF_000277835.1 Geospiza fortis
GGGAAGATCTCGTGGGCGTGTATATGGCTTCTGGTAGCCATATACAGGGATGCCTCTGAGAAAGGATGGATTTTCAGGATTGGGATGCTCTCATGTTTTCTAATCATGTTTCTCACTATCTCACACTGTCCGGTGCTTCTGAAAGAAGCACAAGGATTGCTGGGGACCTCATCTGGACGACAACAGAAGGGAGAGAGGAGCACCTAGTGCATGTGCCGGTTACAGTGGGATGGGAATCGGGTTCATTTTCCAGCGTGGTCACCGGAGATGATCTCTGGGAGCACAGAAATGCTGCTCTCCAGCCCTCCCCCCATTCCTGTCTCACCGGCATCATCACCACACTTCTTGGAGCAAAAAAGTCCGTTTTAGCACCCTGAAGTGAAATTTCCCTTGCAGATGCCGAATCACACTTAAAACCAGCCTCCTCTCCCAGATGTCCCGATTCCGGGCTCGGCTCCCAGCTCCAGGCTCCGGCCGGGCACGGCAGGGCCGGGCAGGGTTGCGCCCATCGCACTAATTTCCCGGCTGGGCGATGGCCGGCGGCCGGGCAGCGCCTTCCCTTCCTCAGCCAATTGCATCTCCAGCCCGGACGGGAGATCGCGGGGTGTGAGCGGGGG
>NW_005054302.1:10245875-10278634 GCF_000277835.1 Geospiza fortis
CCCACGCCCCGCCTCACGCCCGCTCCCGGCAGGGACGGCCCCAGCAGCCGCCGTGCCCCCGCTGCTTTTCCAGCGACCGAGAGAACAGGGCGTGGAGGGGAAAGAACCCGGTTAGTCAGCCCGAGGGGTGTCGAGTCACTCTGGGAAACGTGGCGGTGAGGAGGGAAGGTGGGTTCCGACCCAGCACCGCACGGGGGGGTGAGTGGGGATGGGGCAACCTTAGGGAGCGTGCGGTCCTGTTCCAGAGGGGCCTGAGGGAGGCTGCTGCCAGCCCCACCCTGGCCCGGGGAGCGGGGTGTCAGCGCCGCCAGCGAGTTTGGTTCGGTCACGGCACTCCACCGAGAGAAGTGACGCGCAAGCAGGACACCAGAGGGTGGAGAAGCAGCCCGCAGGGTTTCAGAGGCCCGTGTCAGAGCTGTCCCCCAGTTCAGAGCTCCTGCTGGCGCTGCCAGCCTTTTTGATTCCCACTCACTGCCCAGCACACTGCAGCCCAGCTGCGGTGCCGCGGCCAGGTCTGGTAGGCAGAGCCGCACTTCCCACTTGGGACTCTTGGCCAGGCAAATACTTTGGAGAAGAGCAGCGTGCCAGGAAGGCACTCAGTGAGCTCTGAGCAGCCCTTGTACGCTCTTCTCCTGGGTGCGTGTTTTACTGGGTGTGAAGGGGCTGGTTTTGAGAGCAGCAGAGCAGTCACCTTCCATAGGGCGCTGCATGTGGTTGTGATGTTTGCTCTCCAGCCTGGTGGATTAGACCAGTTCAGGTGATCTAGGCACACTGCCTACTAAAAATGTTTTTGAATGGTTAGATAGATACTGCATTGCCTTTGTTAGATTTGCATACCAGATAGGGACAGAAGATGTTTGCAAATCATTTAATGGAAAGATTTTAATTCTCTCTTTTTTTTTACATTTATTTTGCAATTGCATATTCAAAAAAAAGCCTCTATAAAAACATCAAAGGGTCACTGAGGGGAGACACTCAGCTCCTGTCTGGTCAGAAACAGTGGGAAAGGGCTTTAAATAAACACATGGACCAGAAAACAATTGGAACAATTTGCAGCGATTACGAGAGGTTCCCGGCTGTTCTGTTTCTGTAGCTGGCACAAACCTCGTTTTCACAGCTCTGGTTAGTCTCTCCTGCACACAGGCTGAACAGCAGACAACAGCTCAGCTGAGGATACACTGAGCTGCCCAGAAAGCATGATGGTCCTGCAGGGGAACTGGGCAGCATGAGTATGGACAACGCTCATGAAAGGGGGAGCCCAGGAGTGTTATCTTGGAAGGTGGTCCTATTTGGTACTATAGATGAGAGCCTGGGAACTGAACTGGCTTCTTGAGCTCCCCTACCTTATCCTGACCAGCAGAGTTAGTGAATTCTGCTACAGATTCCAAAGACAGTGAAGTCAAGTTGTAATTTACCCATCTCTTCCATTTGTGGTGACTGTGGAGGGCTCTTATTTTAAGATTTTTTACAATTTTTTTTTTCCCTTGGAGATTTTTTTTCTTTGCCTTTCTTAATCATTCTTATCCCTGAAGATTCTGCAGAACCTCCAGGATCATCCCTAGGTGTCCTGCTTTGCACTCATGCAGTGTAGCTGAGGGTCTCATTCTCACTACCCCACCGGGTTACAGACATTTACAGGTCAGCATTTCTTTTTTGTTTTGCTCTTGCAGTCAGGCTGTTCCCACAGTAAGGGAGTAGAGCAGGTGAGCTTCTCCAAGCCAAACCAGGAAAAGGCATTCAGCCTTACTGTGTGCTTTATCTGCCTTTTGTCTGCTTTGATTTTTGTGGGCAGATAACAGGATTTCAGTCTTTAGCCAAGGGTCTCAAACAAGCCATTAATCAAAAGAAAAAATGTATGCCAGTTAAATCTCCAGTGTTGGTGTTCATCCAAATCTTCATGCAGAAACACCAAATGCAAGCAGAAATTATTGCAGTTACACATTAAACTAAGCTGTCAGTTCAGTTTCACAGTGTCACAAACAGCTCCATAATCACATCAGGAGGAAGTAGATGAAAATTAAATATTCTTCTAGATGCATTTTTGCCCAGATATCATCAGGAACATGAAGTCCCTGGCTTCTCAGGGACTGTGTACCTTTGGTTACATGTGATTTATCTGCATTGGCTTATTAACTGGTGGCCTTTAAGAAGCTGATATTTCTAATGTTCATTACACATCCTGAAAACACGACAAAGCCCTTGCCAACACTTCACATACTTATGCCTACTACAGTTCTTGCTTTTGGGGGATGGTAGTTAATGAATATGATAGATTACCTTGGACATGGCAACTAAGCTTTCCATGAAAATGCAGGATTTTTAAAGGAAGCCAGTTAGTGATGAACAAAAGAATGTTGCTCAGTTTTCAGAAAACGTTATGCTTATCCAAAGTCCCTTTCTATGTGGGTGTTAAAACATTGAAACACCTCCAAATACATGTCCACTATGGTGGAAGCATTTTTGCTATCACAAATTATAAATGTGTATTTAGTCTTCAAGTATGTATGTTACTTTTGTGGAAAGCAGAAAGAAGAAGCTATTGAAAAGCATAATCTATCCTCTCTTAAAACAGATCACTGAGATAGATAGGTAGGATGAATTACCATGATCCAGAGGTCCCAGCCTGCCTGGGACAGTTGGTGCAGCATCACCTCTACATTCATCACTGTCCTTTGTCTTTCAGCTCCCGGAGGAGTATCCTTAGTTGTCCCACAACCCAACATCAATGCAACAGTGGCACAAAACATCCTCCTCTCAGTTGAATACTCCTGCCGAGGTGTGGCCACCATTGAGTGGAAGCATGTGTCAAGCTGGGGCACCACCAGCATTGTTGAGTGGAGAAGTGGGAATTATGTCAACATATCCACGGTCTACAAGGACAGAGTGACTACTTTTGAAAATGGCTCTATACAGCTTCGGAATGTGGGCATGAGAGATGCCGGCTACTATTTTGTCACTGTAATGGAGGAGCATGGAACCAATGCCTATGGCACCATCATAGTCAATGTTTATGGTACAAACTAGACAGGATTTCTTGGCTTTATGTTTAAGCATCAATCTGCTTGTAATCAATTTTATAATATTTTTTTTCCATTTTCCCTACAGAGATTATCTATGAAGATTTGCATTTTGTAGCAGTTCTCTTCACATTTCTCGCTGCAGTATCTGCCGTTCTAATCTGCTTCATGTGGCTGTGTAATAAATCTCTGCATCTATTTCAGAAGAAGACAACACACAAACTAACAGGTATTTCTCTAAAAATGTAGTCAGGGTATAGGGTCTTCAAGCCTGAAATTTGAGCCTAAAATTTGTACCATAAAGGTGCTAAATAGGGCCACTGAGAAACAAGACTGAAGGGCTCAGATCAGTTGTCCTGTTCTAACTCCTTACTAGCTGAGGCAAATGAAAAACAGGTGTTTAGTTGAAGAACAATCCACAGGACAGCTACCTTATTTGTTTCACATTAGAAATAATAAAATACTTCCCAACATTGCTGATTGCAAAACTTGGGGAGAAAAGGCCAGAGCTGAAATAACCCCCCATCAAAGGGCAGGAGACAAAGTCAAGAGCATCAGCAACTCTCTGAGTTCACATCAGCAGGGTGTATCCTAGGGGAAAATAATCAAATGACCCTTGGGAGTCGCCCCCACTTCAGTTCAATCCTCAGTGGAGGATTGCAGCTCCTCTTCTCAACCCCCCTCTTCATCTGTTCACTTTTGATCCAGTTGCAGACTCCAGTGAACACTGAGTAATATCAAAACCTGACACTGAAGACAACAGTCATGACAAGCAGGTCAAGGGAACACAAGAGCTACACTGAAGGGATATATTAGAGAAGAAATTTCCAAGCTACTGCCAGGGATGTTTGGCCTAGGCAGAAAAACAAGGTGCATGTTATGAGCCTGGGATCAAGCTCCTAGACACATCTTTGAAATGGGAGGTTTCCTTTACCACTTCAAAATATTTTAGATGTTTACCTGCCTTCTTTGTAAGTGCAGATCCCCTCGTGGTTTCTTGCCCTCTAGGTAAAAGGTCTGTATTCTATAAGTGTTACATTACAACAAGTAGCCTAGCTATCAGTATTTTACTGGACCAATGGAGACACTCAAGCATCCTAACATTCATGGCCCAGACTTTGTGTCAACTCTGCCAAAGCTAATATAAGAAGAAATTAATTTGGTTTGAGCTGCCTCTTCCTGTCTGTTGCTCACATATGGCTCTTAAGTACTGCTGCTGTTTTCATGGTGCATACACCACTCACAAGCTTCTGTAGCTACTGAAAACTTTCCTATCATGCCAGAATGTATAGGATTTTGTTTAGATAAAGCCTCTTCCTCCAGCTGAAGCCAGTCTTCCCACAGAGATGAATTGAATAGACATATTCATATAACATATGTCAGAGTTCAAGAAAGCACAGTTCTAGAAACTTGTGTGATCTCCCAGGAATTGGTCTAAAGCAGAGACCTAATTTCAGCCCCAATGCTATCTTAGAAGAGCCCTCCTTTCACAAGTCATGAAGAGAGATATAAGAACGGTCCCTATGAACTTAGTTTTCTTAGTGCCTTTAGCCTTGTACTGGAAGAAATCGTTGTCACTTTAAAGATTGTGAGAACCTCTTTATACAGTTAAATATTTTGAAAATATGTATTTAAAACCTAATTTTAGATGAGAAAGCTTGAGCTAATATTAAAAAGTTAAAAATGTCTTGGCACAGTTAATTTTGGAATGTTGGCCTTCCAATCCATTTGCCAATCAATAATAATATCCTTTCATTTACAGCAAGTACAACAGAAGAGATTGAACTGGAAACCATTGAGTGTTAGCCAAGGACTGTATCATAATAAAAATAACAATTCTACCTCAGGAGAAAGTGTTGGCCAAGAAAGCAAGAACAAACCTAGAAGGTAAAATGTTTGTGACTACTGCAGAAACATCCTGACTTGCAAAATAATTAAATCAGCAGTGTCTGATGGAGCTGTTTCAACCTGTTAAGTTTTCAGTTCTGCTAGTCAAGGTCAGAGTAAAAAAGAGTAGGCTTTCATGCTGAGCATGAACACATTTTTGTGGCTAGCTAATAAAATCTAGAGCCTCTACCACTCTTAAAAACAACCAACCAACCAAGCCTCTAGGATCAACCCATAAAGGAAATTATCATGGTCTTGAAGGACACCTGCATTTTGGATACAGCAAGTCTCCTATTACAGACAGAGTGGTCATTAGTATCCATCAACATAATAAATAAAATATCTAATTACAGTATTACATTAAAAAATTAATTGCAAGCACTGAATCTTGTTTATTGCACCTATGCTGCTGCTTTTGGGTGTAAGGAACTTCCTAAAGCTCTGAAGACAACTGCAATTTTTCATGAGACAAAACTGACTTTGAAAGAACTGGTCAAAGTTCTCCCGCTTGTGTTTCCTGCAGTTGTTTACACTGCCCCAGGATGGATGTTAACACACATTTTATGACATTACTAGAACAGGTGGTTGTACAAGGAACAGTGCAGACAGGCACCAAAGAGAACACTGTCTATGAAGATTAGAGGGGTCAGATAAAACAGTGACACACAACACCAGCTGGGGTGGCAAAATACTAAACAGTTTTGTTGTAAAAGATGTCAAGTCCTTTGCAAACTTAGCCCAGTGCTGAACAATCTATCTGAGAAAAAGTTTTAACAGCATGTCTTTGAAATACAGTATTTACATATACAGTTCTAAATTTGCTCCTGTTTAGAAGCCACCTTTGCTTTCCCTGTGCTGTAAGAAAACATGAAGTGACCCAACTAATGTTTTCTTTAATCTGCATATTGCACGGATTGCAATTCTCCACCTGTACATCTGTGGTGTGAAATAACATTTGTGTTTGTCAGTGAGAAAGCAGTAAACTGACCGAGTTCCAAATTATTCTGTTTTGCCTTTGTAATGAAAATTTTGCAGTGTGAAATAAACTTTGAACTTGGAAGACATCATGGACTAGTCTGCACCTGTAGATTGCCACGTTACTGTTTGAGTCAAACTGCTGCTACTGCCTTTCTCACACTTTGTCTCACTTGTTTGCAAAAACCTTTTACAGGACAGGCTGACAGAGCTTTGCCTCTGGTCAGCAACTGGGATGCTCAAGTGCAGAGGTACTGTGGGCTCCATTTGGAAAAACATTCAGGGAATGTCTCACCAAGTGAGTAACAATGCAGGTAGGTGCCAAACAAGCCAAAGCATCTTGTGCACAGTACCTTTAAACCATCCCATACTGTGCTGGCCATCTGTAGTGCAAAGGGCCTCTCTCCCATTCATAAATTGAAGTACCAGATTCAGCTGTTTGCTCCTTCCTACATCTAGAACAGGTCAAAAAAGGTGAGAAATTAGGTAAGTATCAGATACAGCAGGCAAGTAACAGTTTATTCCAATTCTCTGCTTTAAACTTACATTGTCCATTTTTGTGTGTTTGAGGGAACTAAGCTTTGACAGCAGGGAAACTGTAAGTGCATCTATTTCAATCACCAAACTTGAATTACTTGGTAAAGTATGCTTATAGAGTATGGAAAACATTGTTAGGGGTTCTTTTTGAGCCCTAAATCTTAGACTTTTAAGGCAAAAAGTATTAAAGCACTTTGAATGTGAAGCTAGATATTTTTAGGCTGAGCTGAATATACAGCAGGTGCTCTGCCAGACTTAGGAATTACAAAAAATGCAGCTTACGCATAAAACCACTATTACCTGCTAACACTGACCTGAACACTGCAATTGCCAGAGGAAGTCAGGAAACATATCCAGACATGAATGACCATTCCAGTGCATTGCTGTGACTGCAGAGGTCACACACACATTTAAACCACAATGTTTGAAAGCTGGCAGGAAAGTAGGAAATGAACACTTAAAAATTTACTACAACAGTTTAAAATGTACTACAACAAAAGAAGTTTACAACCAGCACAGTTTTTCTACCTCTTTCAGCTTGGCTGAAGTCACTGCAACTTCAGGCACCCAATCCTTGGCCATTAAACCTGGTGCCAACCTCACTTTTAGGCAGTAATACCCCATATGAATAGCAGGGACTCAAACAGTATTCAGAGAGAACATCCAGTACAGTTAACCTGTATATAGCTTTCTTTATAGACAATTCCTCACCCAAAAATTTTACCCACAATTTAACATGCTTACTCTACACAGGTAACATTACTTAAAAAATACTCACATTTTCCTGAAAATGCTGTTTGCCACTATGCATTATTAAGGTCAATATTTGAGGTACAGAATGTGAGGGTAAACTGTAGCAGTTTCCTGCTACTCTGGAGCATCTAAAGTTTTATGGAAGGTTGTTACAGTAGAAATTCAGAAACTAACAGCTGTTCTTACTGTACTTGTAAACTCCCTGCAGAACAGCAGCAAATTTAATATTTAGAGCATTCTAGATGATCAAAGGGATTAAGGCATTTTACTTATAAACTTGAATTAAAGAGATGTCCAAGTTCACCAAATTGCTTTGGCAATCAATTTTAAAGGTCTTAGTAATTCACTAATGTCACCATTTCATATTCAAAGATGCATTACCAGGTTTCAAGGCTATCTCTCTGTTAGATGTCTAATCAGTCTGTTTTCCAATAAAATTAGGAATCCCTGTGTATTCAACACCAAAACACTGACTCTCCAGATCTCTAATAACTCTTTTTTTGATGTTGTTATTACTATTTTTTCAGCTAGACCTAGAAGTCTTGACAAGTGTTTTAATGCTAACATGCAGAGCTTGCTGTTCTGCAACACAGGAGATGTCCTTTTCAGGAGAGAAGTCCTGCAACCATGAGACTGTAACAGCTCCACAGTGATCTGATTACTTGGTAACTAAGAATTTGATGAAAAGGCTATTGCTACATGCAGACCTGTCAATTTAGGTTAACAACAATAAAGCATAAAGACATGTCCAAGTTTCATAGACTCATCATATAATTATTAATAAGAGATTTGTTATGTTAGCAGGAGTCAGAACAACCTCATCTAGTCAGATGCATGAATGCATGCATCAGGCTGTTGGCTGAACTGTTCACTAAGGAACAACCTCCCCTCTGCCTGTAATCACACAGTGTCTGCTGGCACAGCAATACAGGACCTGGCATGATGGGGGTTACATGAGGCTCAGCCCTGTTGCAAGTTCAAGAGACTTATTTTCAACTAGAGCTTTTAATTTTCATCAGTTGTCTTAGGTAACACATGAGCACGTGAAAGGAAAACCCTTTCTCTCTTAGTTCAGTCACACAGAAGCAAGTACTTACAGGAACTGGAACAAGATGCTCCATGCTGGCCAACACCAATATAAGTACAAGACCTGCTTTGGATACCTGCTGAGCAGCAGCTCGCTGCTCATTTTCCTACAATTATTCTTTATACTTGAGAATACAACAAAGTAACAACTGTCACCATGGAAGTGTGATGCTCAATTTGATCATGTTTATGTGCAAGAAGTTCACATATATACATAAAGACAGACACCTCATAAGACAATACAGACATGAATATAAACCAGTTTACACAGACAGGTTGCAAAAAGACCCTTAGCACTTAAGTACCAATCAAAATGAAAGGTTTGTTGAACACCATACTGTAAGTTTCAAGAAGGTGACAATTACAACCAAAACTATAAAAAACATGACTTTTTTATTTTGAAAGAACTCAAGAGAGCTGATATTTGGGAAGATATTGTTATTTCCCTGTATGATAATCATGGAGACTGCAGAAGAAAGACCCAGATGCTCAAGTGTTGAGGTCTACTGCATGAGTTATCTCGTTCTATCCAGTCACAAGTCACCCAAAAACTCAAATTGTCAGAACTTTGCCAGCCAAGTAAGACCCTTTCCTCTATATTCTTGCAAAAAACAAGGTCAAAAAACAAGCAAAGTAGCTGACATGACCCAAGCCATCAGAGAGGGAAGACTTTTGCCACAGGCAGTGACTTTGTAACACTCTCAAGTTAAACTTCCAAAGAAACATATTTCTCAAAAATAAAGGGGTCACCCAGAATCCCCATCAATGTACAAAAATTCCAACTCAAGAATACTTCAACTCAAATTTAATTTTATAAACAAAAAATACATTACTCATCTATGACACTCTGGACAGAGCAAATTTCAAAGATACAGCTGAAAGGAACTTTTACAAAAAATTGTATGTATTTTATATGCCACTGAAAAAGGTTTTATTACAAATACCAAAATGGTTATTTCTGTACAGGAAATAAATTTGATTTTGCTGTCTTGTATTGGCCCATAGCTCCCATTTCCCTTTGCTGCACTGGCAGTTATCATTGCACAGAGACAGTTCAAAGCCTGCAGAGAGAGGCTGACATGCTTCACTAGCAAGGAGTTAGGGCAGCCATGAGGAGCTCCATTTTATACACAAAGTTCCGCCCTTCCATTTTATTCCACTGCACCTCCTTGAATGGCCCGCGGAGATGATTCCACTTGCTGTCCTGCAGGACATCGCCCTTGGGGAGGTCCTTGCACTGGCTCCGTGGGAACTGAACCATGACTTTGCTGCCGCTTTCCGGGCCATTACGGACTGTGGGGAAAGGAGATCTCAAGCATTTTTACACTGTAGGCATTCCTCATACTAAATATTCTTCCTTGTGTATTCTATACTTTACTCCTAATCAATTCCAAACATGCTGAAAGCAAACAAGAGTACTTCTCTACCTTTCTTTCTCAAAGCTTTTTCTCTGTGTTTTCTCTCTCATCTCCCACTTCTCTATGATTTTGTTGCTTCCACACTGCAGGTTCTTGGTTAGCTCAAGACAGAGAAACTTTAAATGTACACCTTACAAATGCATTTCTTTTTCCCCAGTGATTCCAGGAAGGGCAAAGGCCTCATCGCTCACTCTTTCTTTGGATGCATTCCCCACTATTCTATTGAAAAATGTATTGTTTCTAGTAGATTTCTCTCAAATAGAAAGGATCTAAGTCATTAGGCAGTTAATTTTAATCACAAAATTCCATGAGACTAATGGAGGGGTGGTGGTGCTTCGCTGGCTTGGATGGGTTTCTGTGTTTTCATTTTGGGGAGTGGTGTGTGTGTTGGCTTTTTAAATAAACAGTTAGAGAGGTACCACCTAGCTTTTCCCCCATCTACCAAGCTAACCTTCTATAAGGAGATGACTATCAGGCTGATTGAACATAATTTCTCTTTCACAAATTGATGCCACCTACTCCTCATCACCACGTTCTCCATAGTATGTTTGGAGAATTCTTCTGAGACTATTTTTTTCCAACTCATCTTCCCAGTAATTACAATAAGGCTGATCCGGCTGTAGTTCCCCACGTTTTCCTTCTTGAAAACAGGGTGTAACATTTGCCTTCTTTCAGTCCTCAGGAGCCCTTCCCGAGCCTGGCCTTTTAGGATCAAGAGTGGCCTTGCAGTGACACCAATCAACACCCTCAGCAGTCATGGATATACCACCTGGTCCCATGAACTTGTATATGTCTAAGTCTGTTCAAAGGTTCTCTAACCTGGTCTTCCACTACGAAGACTGAATCTTTGCTCCAAAATTTCCTATGAGTCTCACAGATCCATTTCTGAAGGCCAGTCTTAAGACCAAAGTAAAGAAGGTACTGAGTACCTTGGCCTCCTCCATGTGCCTATGTCCTGTACCACCAGGTACTCTCTGTTCAACAGCAGTCCCACATTTTCCTTAACCTTTCCTTTGCTGCTGACATCCCTGTTGAAGCTCTTCTTGCTGCCCTGTACATCCCTCACCAGATTCCTGTCCTACCCTTAGCTTTCCTATCCTTATCAATGCATGCTTGGATAGTCTCTCTATATCCCTCCCAGGACAACTACTTATAATCTCTTGGAGCTTCCTTCCTATGTCATGAGTTCAGCCATGGGCTCCTTGTTCATACACACAGGTCTTCTGTCACTTTTGCATAACTTCCTGAACATTAGGAATGACCATTCTTGAGCTTGAAAGAGGTGACCCTTGAAAACAATAATCAAACAGCACTCCTGGACCTCTCTTCTTTCCACCCCATAGGATCATATCCTATAGGATTCTTTCAAGAAGATCCCTAAAGAGACCAAAACTGTTCTCCCTAAGTTTGGAGTTGTGATCCTGTTGTTTATCTTGTTCCCTTCTCTCAGGATCCTGATGGTTTCTGTAATCGCTTTTTTCTATGCTAATAACAATACATATAACTAATTATCTGTAATTATATATTATAGAAACAAATATTTATATAATATTTATCAAAATAATATATTTAAATAATGTATTAATATAATACTTATCATTTCCCATGGTGACTCTAAGAAATATTTTCAAGCCTGTGTAAATTAAATCGCGTTTATATTAAGTGGCTTCCTGGGCAAAGTGTTGATTCTATTTAGATGTCAATTCCATACACAAAACAGATAGTCTGTAGACTTCTAAAGCATAGTATCAACTTATAGCAAAATATTCTACAAACATACATGCTCTCAGAAAGATTTGACCTCCGTTTGCAAGAGGGAACATACCTGAAATGGCATAGTCTCCATTTGGTGATGCTACAGTTATTGCTGATGCATTGCCAATGCTCTCCACTGGCCCCAGACCAACATGATTACTGAAACTCAGCACATGCCATCCCATAACTTTTGCAAGCTGCTGAACTGCATGTACTTGGTGCTGTGACATCTGAAACATAATAAGAGGTTTGTTTTCTGTTCAATATTTGCAGACCATAGAAAGAATGGCTTATGTAGTTTAGCAAGTCTGTTTTCTGTACAATAATTACTTATAAAAGTGACTTTAAGTTCTCTACTTTCAGAGAACTTTTTTTAAAATGATGGTATAACTTTGTGTTATTTGAATTTAGACTAGCTCCTCCACAGAAAAGAAGACCACTCTATTATGCAGTTAAATGAATTTTTCATTGGTATATGCTCTTAGCCATTTTATTTAAATGATGCTATC
The DNA here is from genome assembly GCF_000277835.1 of Geospiza fortis. Lineage (NCBI taxonomy): Eukaryota > Metazoa > Chordata > Aves > Passeriformes > Thraupidae > Geospiza > Geospiza fortis. Next base: position 10,257,813 of record NW_005054302.1, read on the forward strand.
AATTTACAAAAATCTTTATTTAGGTCTCAGAATATTAGTTTGTAAACAATCCTCTATTTTAACAGAAACAAGACTTCTGCTGTAAATAATATAAAAATATGAGAAAGTATTAGCAGAAAAAAAATTCAGAAAAAAAAGTTGAGGTCCTCACATGCATGATTATCTCCAATAATGCTCAAGTGTAAGCACTGAGCTCTAACAGCTTAGGAGTTTAAATGCTACTGTTTGCCTGTACCATGACTTAACCCTTGTAACAAGGAAGTATCCAGCACCATTCAGCAGTTCTCTGTGAACAAGTCTGACAACACCTGAGCAAAAAGACATGACCTCAGCAGAATCTGTTTCAACTTGTTTTCTGTGTCATGGAGTTTTATGTAACTGCAACAGGCCAACCACTGTTATTAAAGACCTGTATTTGACTATTTATAATGCATAGTGGGGAGATTGTTACTTCTGAATAAAACCAGCAGGTTGTTCTAAGCAATTAAGAAAACAGAGTTCATTCAAGTATCAGCTGATTTAGTAATGACAGATGCAAAGTGAGCATTAACAGACAATGTTGAAATGACAGTAATTGTGGATTCGTTAAGAACTTAGCTACAGTAAGTTTCATATATAGAATACTTTATTGTCTGCTATGATTACCACCAACTTGTTTCTCCCATAATGAGCTGCATAAAGAAATGCATTTTAAATTGGAGGGGAAAATTATTATGACCATTGACCCTAGTAAAAAATGGCAATATATTTTAGTAGCAGTTGCTAAAGACTCTACACAAACATAGTGAAAATTCAGTCATCAGCTTCCCATCTTCACTATTTTAATGTGAACTTTTAAATATTTTCTATATAGATAAAAGTGAGATTCTAACTTCTTCTGTTTCCCAAACATCACTAGAAAGGGAAGAATAACACACATGAGTCTACCTGAGATAAAAGGAAATCCTGCAGCTCTTGCTCTTGATGGGACAATGTAATAACTCTTCCATCTCTATGCACAACTCTGATTTGTTCAACTCCAATGTTCAGCTGTAGTTGAATGGATCTTTGAAGACATGATCCATATTTATTCAAAAAGCATTAAAACACTTATGAAAACAGGAAACTAAGAACACAGAATCCCACCAAATCATTAACAAGAATTCTTCAGACAGTTGGTGCAAAGCCTACAAGAATGGGACAGCAACTCCAAACATTCTAGTTTCATCAGTCACCACAACAGCTGCCTCTAATATGGCAGGTGACATATTCTGTGGCATGCTCCCAGACCAGGCCTATCATTTTTCAGGTCAAGGAAGCCTCACAGCTCCCAGCCTGCCCCATGCTCAAGTTTCCTTCCAGTTGTGCAGGGGAAAATGGTGTGTTCTATGCTACAGACAAAACTTGAGCAGCTTATGTACTCTGGAACCAAGACTGGAAATCTACCAATATCTGCAGGTTGCCCCACACTGTGGTCACAGCCAGAAAGCACGGCTCTAAGAAAACACTGTTGATGCATTAATGAATTCACTGCTGGTCAGTCTGCAAGCATTTATTTCTGGAACATCAGATGTCATATTTTGGTAACAACATGCATAATTATTGCATGAATTACAGGAGTTGCACATTTCGGTACATATGCAACCAAGCTAGGACTGAGCAGATTAGCTTTCCATGACCGGACTGAAAGTTTAGAATCCAGCACCATGAAATGATACTTTGTATTCAGTCATCTCTAACCAAAGGAAATTCCCCGACCCCACCACAACCAAGTGTCCACTCTCATCTTAAATTTCTTCTTTGAGAGAAAACTGTATTAATTAAAGATATACTAAATATCTTCATTAAAGGGTAAAGTGGGTGAAGTTTTCTTAAGGTTCACCCCACAGTCAAGTCAGAAAAACAAACATACACAAATAATGGACTCCTACTTGTCTGTCTGAAGAGAATCTAAACCTTTAAAGCACAATGTGAATACATGCTGCCTTTGCATGTCCTGTTAGTTGTAAAAGCATGAAGCACTCTCATACTTACTTGCATATCTGCTCATATCCTTGAGAAGTTATTAGAACTTTAACACTGGATTCATAAACATCATTGATATTGGACCAGTGAGCCTGAATCTGAGGATCCTCAATACGACTCGCCAGACTGTCAATGGTTCGAGCAGTTCTAGAAGATAAAGCCATATTCCACACACAGTAATCCAGGCAGTTTGTGCTGTTATCTAGCTTACAGGAAGCAAGGAGGTTATTAGATTTAACAGAAACACGTGGATCAAAATTCCATTTCAGCACTGTTCTGGTGCTAATGAAGTACACTTGTTTATTCTGCCCATTTCTCATACATTCTGCAGCAGTACTGAAGTGGTATTATTCACTATCAGCTACTGTACTGCTAAGAATACTAAAAAGGATTTATGCACTTGGAGATAAGTATGGACAATTATCAGCATCTTATGTTGCAACTGTCACAGAGATCTCAAAGAAATCTGGTATTTTTTCTTTTTACTAGCTGAATGTTGTTTTATCATATTTTTTCATAATTTTTGGTTCTTAGTACTTACAAGAAAAGACTGTATTAACTATGAAAGAAACAGCAGCTAATTTTAAAAACACTTAAAATAGACAACTATTCTATGTAATGGTACATGTTACTGTAACAAGAGTATCTTGTGACCCACCTTCGTCTTAAAAATATATGCTTTGCCTGTTTTATGATCTTTTCCAGAAGTCCTTCATTTGACTGTAAAGAACTGATTTCATTTTTATCAAAAGCCTGGGGCCCTGCAAGTCTCATTTTCTTATGGCCAAAAGGTGCACTAGCTGGATGTGGCATCACTGTTGAGCTCAGGGTTTGCTTGTGACACTGCAACAACCAACAGATGTTATAAAAGGAAGGCACCAAATAATGTATCTGCAATAAATAATATGTATCTTACAATATGTTGCTTCGCATTACATTTTTTGAGCGTACATACTTTCAAAAAGTGCAACTTTTTAACTTTATCAACCTGACAGCACTTTAAAGACAATTCTTCATACTTTGCTTCCTCCATTTATGTGTCCTTCAAACCTTATAGAAAGTAATTTAAAAAAAAAGTGCTGGCTAACAGAAAATTGCTACCATGGCAGTAGTTCCAACTAATAAGTCTTCTTTATATACATCTAGAGACAGAAAGAATGGTCACTTAAAAATAAAGGAAGTATTTTAGACAAAAACAAATTGAAGTACAGAAAGTTTTAGCAGTATGTCCAAAGTAAAGGAAATCCACAGGAAAGGTAGGCACTGAGCCAAAACTTCACGAACCCCGAATCAGTGTTTAAAATACTGGACTGTTCCACATGACTGCATGACTTGCAGAGCCATGCTCTAAGGAGGTGAACACTCTCTGGAACATGGTTCCAATTCTACTTAGAGATGCAAAACTGGGCTTCTTTCCTGAAGAGACACAACCTCAACCTCGTACTCCAGGTTCTGCTAGATTATTCAAGAATCTAAAATGCTGAAGCAGAGAAGTGGACATTCAAAGAAACAAAGCTATTATGGCAATTGATTGTTCCTTCATGAAGGTATGGCTGACCAGATGCTCACTGACAGTGCTTGCTAAGCATTATTAGACAAAAAAAAGGGCAGAACTGATGAACTCTACTGGAAAAGCTTTGCATGGCTTTTCTGAAGTGAGCAGCCAGGTCTGAGGTTAAGTAAAGAACTAGCATGCCCTGAAAGCATTAACTGGAACTCCCAAAGCACCCACACCCACGGAAACCCAAGCAGCAGGCTGCCTTCCACAAATGGATGGAGAAGGACTGGCCTCTAGTGGCACTTGGCTGTTATACCAGGGCAGAAGGCTGAACAAAAGCCCAAAAACTCTTCAGTACTTCAGCCATATATGCAGTACCTCTCTGATAAGTTGATGCAAATTATGTTCCAGAACATAGAGATGATCCTCTGGATTCTGTTTTTCAGAAGCAGCCTTTTGTGACTTTTTATCATTGGAAGAGTGACACAGAGAAATAGACAACTGCAAACCTGTAGAAAGCAGATGGAAAAAAAAAAAGATTTTAAGAAGTGAGCATTGACAATTTTCAAGGTTGCTACTGAGAACTGCTTTTCTTCACGTTTTACACTTAGTAGTTTAACAACAGGTATTCACTGTATCAGAGAAAAATCAAAGAATGATGGTGGAGAGCACAGCACCAAAGGCAAGTAAAACTTGATACTCACTGAAGTGTTGACTGTGAACTCACCAGGTGCACTTCAGATCAATTTCTATGACTCAATCCCACACAAAAAGAAGTCCCCAGGACCCCGTTCCTTTCTCAAAGGAGTGATTAACCATCACACACATTTTAAGCAATCCAGAAACATATTCTTCGCATGATACAATGGGTTGTGTACCCCTTGTAAGAACAGAGGATTCACCACTGACTCTGAGCCATCTTTATGCTGTTTAATTATCCTCACTGAAGAGCATTTGCTTTTGGTCTTTTGAGGACTCATAAACTCAAGTCTTAAATTTCTTCTTACACGCAATCCAGGAGCAATGACTTATGCTCAGCTCAAAACTGCCACGTGCACATGGCATTACAGCTGACAGTTTTAAGTGCTGCTGACAAAAAACATAACCACAAAGGAAAACAGAGTACATTAGAAACTACTGTGCATTAGCTGAAATTATGTTTCTCAAAACCTTTGAAAATCAAGGAGTTTGTTTTTTCTTTCGTAAGGACAGAGCATTAAAAAAGGTGACATTAATAAGTATTTGAGGAAATAATTGTAGCCTAAGCATCTTAAAAAGCTTCCTACCTGGGAAAGGCTGGGAGATTATCTGATTTTTCACTACAATGTGAGGAATCTGTGATTTAATTTGGACAGCTTCTCGTGACAGCTGGGCAAAAATTTCTTTACATAGAAGAACATTCTGTGCAGTCTCCAACTTGGTCTGCCAGTGTGCAGAACCTGAAAAATATAAATCAATGTCTGCAGGAGGGAAGACCAAAGAGAAGCCACCTTTTTGTTCAGATGCCAAATACTATGCAGTAGCCAGGTGTGATCACTAAGATAAAGCAGGCAGTGCCTTATATCCAAATTGAGTATTATCAGAATTTTGTCTCAGTTAAGCAAGCACTTTAAGGTAAAACTAAAACTAATTTTGATTCAGTTTTATATATATGTATATTGTGAAGTGCAACACCTTTATGGAACAGTGTGTTACATTCCCAGGTCTTTTGTGAAGGCCTCTCTCTATGAATCTCTGCAAGTTTTAGTTTACTTTCAATGATATTTCTGGCTTTATTAAATTCACTCTATGATGAACTACCTGATAATGTCCAGTGCATGCATGTGCTTTCACAGCGTTTATAGGCCCAAAATTCTTGGGAGATTCTGGAGTGAGTAAGCACACAAGCTGCATAATGTACCCTCAATACCATATGAAACACCTCATAGCACAGCACTCTATGTTCAGGACAGCACCAGCATCTGTATCAGACAACTGTGAAATAAAATCTTGCCGGTTTATTTCTAACTTTACAGAGTAAAGGACGGCTTTTTAATTCAAAAGTTTACAAATTCACATACTGGCACATATTAAATGAATCAATGTAATTAATTTATTATGTGCCAGGTGAGCTGTTGTTAATTAACACACAGACCACCAGTAGAGTTTCAGATCCAGATAAAACATATGAGCAACAGACACAAATGATGCATTTTGGGCAGAGTTAAGAGTGAACAATCATTAGTTCAGCTGAATTAATGGGATGTAACTGACTGAAACACAATACCTTGGTTTGATTTCAGTTATGGGCTCAAACTTTTAATGTCTTAAAAAAGGGGCTCCAGAATACTCAAAATACAACCCTAATAATTCTGTTTCAGAACTGAATAAACACATATGAAAACTGAAGGAGCATGCTTTGAAAGCATAACTTCCAAAGCCCAAGCAGCGCCCAAACAGAATATTTCAGTTTAAATAAGGGAAATCTTATTCATTCTTCTCCCCAGCTGTATGCTGAAATTTTAAAACAAGCAGCATATACAAACTATCTCCTTGAGAACGTATTCCTAAAACAACATATAAGCTGTACCTGGTTTTGATTTTGGCAAGGGTCTTTTAAAGAGATTGACTGTCCCGAGGTCACCAATGTCTGGTGCTTGTTTTTGAATAGAAACCTAGGCAAGAGGGAACAGTATTTAATGTTTGTCCTCTGTTGCAAGCATACAAATCTGAAACAAAATGCCATTAGGTTATTATGGTTTCTCTGACAAACCTTGATGTATGCTGATCCCTCTAAATCACTTGGAATTTGAACATCCAAAGGACAGTAATCCTCAGGTATTTTTTTATCCAGGTCAATGTCAGTGTTCTTTATCACCTCAAATGTGCCATGATGAAGAAAAAGGGAGCCTGAGGAAAGAAGGACAAAGACATACACATTAAATATTAAGCACCTTCTGCAAATAAAAAAGCTCATATTTCTGTTTTGGAAGAATATGAAATTCTGAGTCTCCAAATCTTCAGATCTGCACTTGACTCACATTTCTTAATGACTTCTTAAAAAAACCCAGGTAAATTAGAAAGCTCATGCCACTGTACCAGCATGTCAATCCTCCACTATACAATGCGTAATATTTTACAGTAAGTTAACACAGAGTATTCAATAATTATGGGAGGAAGCCAAGAGTTTTTTGAAATGGAGTCATTAGGTGCAAGGAAGGAAAAAAAAAGATATTTGGTTCACAAAAAGGCAAAAAGTAAATGCATGGAGTTTTGCAAGCAAGTAGTTAAAGGTACAACACCCTTCTTGATTTAAAAGAAATCTGATGATGTTTGGCTAGAAATCTTAAAACTATGACCCTCTTCTGACTGTGAAAGATAACTCTATAGGCAGTCAGGGACTGATAAAAGCAGATACCCACATCTGTCCTAGCTGTACATCTTTTTCATCCAGGGCACGGTTCACCTAGTTCAAGGTAAATCAACTAAAAACAATACATAGCCTGGGGTACATCTACAGCATTTTCGTGAACAAATCTCAATTTGTCCTCCCCCTCCCTCACCAATGCCAATAGGAACCCAACACATTTGGTTCTGATGCCTTCTTTGTATCTACATCCTACGTTCTGTGTGATTCTGTATTCACTTTGTCATTCCATAACAGCCTCTAGAACCCTGGGCTGCTCACTCCCTTTAAATGTAATCCATGAATTAAGGCATATCCTCAGCAACATTTCTCAAATGTAGGAATAACAGGTACAATAATCTACCTTCAACATCACTCTTTAGTCACATGGTTTAGTTTTACCTGGTATGAATTCTGGGGAGCAGGGAGTGAGACATCATAAGCCTTTTGGGTCCCTTCTAACTCGAGATATTATAGGATTTTCTGATCTTTGATTTAAAAAAAAAAGCAACCAACTCTTCACTTCTTTTTTAATGCTTTATACACCAAATGTAGATAAAAGCCAAGGATTTACAAAGTCTGCCTGTCAACTGATCAACTACATTGCAAATGCAGCATTGTTTTTCTGAACAAATTCTTAGTAAAATACTACAGTTAGCCTTTAAAATTACTTTCTGGATTGAAGATGCCAAGATATTTTCCCTGATACTAAAACAAGAGTTCTCCCTTTATAAACCTGCCTCATAAATAAATTCACATTGAAATTACTTATTAAGATATAGTCCATCTCTTTTTCCAGTTACAAAAAGACAATTTCATAAAATATCCCTTCTTGTGAAAAAGATCCAGCTGTTTACCTGCACTTCTGTAGCTCAGATCACCAAGAATTTTATCTCCCACTTTTCTCAGCTTCCAGTGCTGTCTCAGTCTTAGCAGTTCAGAGTTGAAGTCTCTTTGTCGCTTATTTTCCTGATTTTCAGCAACTGATTTGGATAATCTTTCTGCACCTTTCAACAGGATCTGAGCTGCTCCAGCTAATGACTTCTTTTTTGAAATCAGCTGTAGAAACTGAGGATTCTAGTACCAAAAACAACAAGATACTTGCACTTTAATTCACAAAAGATTATTTTTATTATTTATTATTAATAATTTTAATTATTATTTATTTATTATTAGTGGAAACTAACTGACAGTGACTGATATGTTGTTTTTGCTGGATGTCCAGTAATTTATTCAGAATTACTTTCATACCATTATTATACAGTTGGAAGTAGCACTTTGACTTAAAGCTTCAGCAAAGAGGCTTCTGAAATTGATCTCAACTCCCATTTCCAGCCTTACTCTGACCCTCAAAGCATTGCACTAGCACATCAAAAGGAACATTTTGATAAATTTTCTACTGATCACACGTGAAAAAAAAATCCACTGGAATAAAATCTTCAGCATCAAGCCACACAAAGTGCTCAACTAGGTACAACGTACTTGCTTTGGAGGAAGGGGATCCTGCCCGACTGGATCTAGAGTCATGAACTTTTTATCCTTCACAATGCTAAGAACATCATACAACACACACATCTCAGTCAAGGCACTTCTTAAGTTGTTCCTCACTGAATCCCAAGGCCAGAGGGATGGCTGGAACTTTACCAACCCTAAAAAGAAAACAAAGGAAAGAAAAACAAAGGACTTTAGAAAGGTACGGTATAAGGTTCATTTTGAACCACAGGGAGATCATAACGGCACGTAATACAGCACGACATCAAATCCGCGGTTGTCCTTTCCCTCTCCAATCTACCGGGGCTGGGTCACGAACACTGTGCCCAGCCCCTGGGGGAAGGCAGGCCAGGCCCAACCCCCCGCGGAGCCGCAGGCCGGCACCGCCTCAGCGCGGCGGGCCTCCAGCAGCCGCATCCCGGCGGGAGGGCTCGGGCTGGCGGCCCTTCTCACCTTCCTCATCCTCCGTCTCGCCCGCCTCGGCCCAGGGCCGGCCCGCCGAGCCCGGCTCGTCCTCCTCGGAGCCGGAGCTCTGGCTGAAGTCGATGCGCTGCGCCAGGCGCGCCAGGTTCTGGGACATGGAGAGCGGCTGGAGGTAGGTCTCGCTGCCATCCAGCCCCACCTCCTGCACCTGCTTCTCGCACGCCGACTCGATGCTGATGCGCACAGCCGGCACGCCCGCCATCTTGGAGCGACCCCCGCCCGCACTCGGCAGGGGGCGGGCCCGGCATGGGGCGGGGCCAGCGCCGAGTGGGCTCGGCTGCCTCCGGAGGCACTCGGGAGGGGGCGACGCCAGCGCAGTGAGGGGACGGTGGCGAGGGCAGAAGCTCGCAGCTGCTGCAGTTTACTTCTCCGGCCTTATTTTTGACCAGAAGTTGGTTTCATGTCCCGTTCTAAACATAACTTCACCTCTAGTTCCCCATGATCAGCTGTGGCCACGCAGGAAGCTCAACCAAACAAAAAGAAAACATACAGTAACATTGCCATTAAATTGCCGATTGAATTCGGTCGTAACGTGTGCTCCGCGTTCTGCCCTTTGACACAATCAAGAAGGCGATCGCTAACTATTCTCATATTTATTCTTAAATCTGACAAGTGATAATTGAAAGCGTTACAAAAATCAGCATTTGTACTTGAGGAAGATGCAGTCGGCCCGGGGCTCAGTCTCTCCCCACGGGGTGCGTCTCCTGGGGCCGGTCGATGCGGAAGAGCAGCTCGGCGGGCTGGAAGTAGCCCAGGTACTGCACGCTGTCCGGGCTGGTGTCCTGGTGGTAGTGCCCTCCTTCCCCGTGGTGGCTGAAACAGTGCGTGTGCTCCACACGCAGATCGAAGCCCTGGCACCACACAGAGAGAGCCCCATCACCAAGGCGCTCATGGGAACAGCGTTTAGAAGTCACAGGACAGTCTATCCTAACACGCATTGCCACACATCTCCAAACGTTAAGCAGTGAGAACTTGCAAGTCGCTTGTGAAACCAGTAAGATAAAACAATTTAGAAACCCTGACAATCCCCAGCTTTTGGTGTTAATCTGACTGAGACATCCTTTTTAACCCTTTTTTCCCCCCACCTTTCTTTCCACTGGGATTAAATAATGCAGTCACATCAAGGAACCCCTACTGGAAATCAAACCCCTTTGCACTGAATTGCCACAGGCCCAGGTGATAAAGGGACTGTCTCCATTTCTGAGAGCCAGCTTAAATGAATACGGGAAGAAAAATGAATAAAATAGCAACTAACATCCTAAACCATGAGATCAACACCACCAGTTTTATGTATCTTAGAATGGGTTGCATTCAAAGGGACCTTCACAGATCATCTATTCTAACCACCCTGTCATGGGCTGGGACATCTTCCATTCAACCAGCTTGTTCAAAGCCCCATCTAACCTGGTCTTGAACACTTCCAGGGATGGGGCATCTAGATCTCTGGGCAACCTGTTCCAATGTCTCTCCACACTTAGCCTAAAAATTTTTTTCCACATGTCCAATCTAAATCTGTTTTGTTTCAATTTAAAATCCTTGCCTCTTCTTTTGCCACTACATGTCCCAGTAAAAAGTTTCTCTCCATCTTTCCTAAAAGCCTCCTTTAAGTACTGGAAGGCTGCAATAAGATCTTTCCAGAGCCTTTTCTTCTCCAGGCTGAACAATGTCAGCTCCCAGTCTCTCTTCAAAGGAAGAGGTACTCCAGCCCTTGGCTCATTTTCGTGGCCCTCCTTGGGCCCTGCTCTGACAGGTCCACTTCTTTCTTGGGACCCCAAAGCTACATGCAGCACTCCAGGTGGGGGTCTCATGAGGGAAAGAATCCCCTTGCTTGACCTGGCCACACCTAGTTTGAGATAGCCCAGGACATGATTAGTTTCCTGGGCTGCAAGGGGATACTGGTGAATAGTGCTATGGCATTGGAATGCCATGGTCTCCTGCTCTTCTTGTAGTGACACTCAAACATTTCCACAACCACAGGCCTAGCCAAGTGCTGTTGAGCTTGCAGTGGATGCAGACAGGAGAAATCCAGAGGCATCCAGCACACGAGTTGCATTGGTTCTGAATGGAGCAGCTGCCGATGGCTGCTTTCAAAGGATGCATCAGTGGGTTATGGGAAGATACAGTTTAGCTTTAGGCCAAGGGCTGCCACATAATGACACAATAAAACCACACCCTTCAGCATATTTAAGCCTACAGTATGTCCCACTTAACTCTGGAAAAAATGTTTTTATATTACTTATGACTGCATTGTTATTTATAAAATAGCCATTTTCATCTATGGTTTCCTGGTTACTTTTAAACAAATAGTTTTCCTAATTATGAACACCATAATGGTTTTTGAAACCAGATTGGTTTTTACCCTGAATTATTTGCTGTTGAACTTGGTGCTTGTGAAAGATGCCCGGTAACTTTCCAGCAGGAGGCTTTGCAGACTTTAATTTACATCAGCAACAGGACACATGCTTCATGTCTTTTGACACAGCATTAGCAGAGGGAGTTGTTGTGAAAATGAACTACATAAACAGGTGGCTGAACCACCTTCCATACTCTTGACATTTCTCCCAGTGTGGCCAGCAGTGAATGCAAACCATACTGTTGGGTTTGGGATGCAAACACTTGCACACACGCAACAGAACCATGAAGTTAATCCACTATGAACAACCACTGTGTTTCAGAACAGATTCTCCTATCCTAAATTCAAACAGTTCACAGAAATGAGAAGCTTCTCAATCATTGCCCCAGCTCTGGAAGAATGAAACACTATATATATATATATATACATATACACACTCCCATTCTTGAAAGGAAAATCACATCCAAGATCCAAGACAAAATTCATTACAGGTCTCAGTCTATACTTAAAAAGGAGAAAAAGAGACTCACCGGATCTCTGGAAACTATTACTGGCTGACAAATCAGTGGAGCCTTCATTTCAAAGAATTTGAGCCAGTTATTCACATCCTCATCAGTATTCAGGGGACAGGCAGAAAATTCTGGGGGCTAGAGCAAAAATAAAACCTTTTTAAGTAAAAGGAAGACACTTGCATCAGGATACTTTTTCTCTAGCAACTTTGCTTTTTCCCTCCGTACTATTCTGTTCATTTTCCTAAATGACTGAAAAAAGTTCACAGTGTCCATCACTCTGTTTCTTCCAGAAACAGAAGCGACTGGAATCTTACGTCTTTTGTTGCACAGGTAGTGGGAGAACTACTGAAGTGAGGATGCTCCTCCTCCTGGTACATTTTAGAAGCTCAGTTATTTTTTAAAAAGTTTAATGCTTCTTAGAAGTTTTTCATCTGAGTTGATGTATTTCATTTCAATTCATTTTACAATAGTTCTCCAGTTCTTTTGCTGCACACAGATATCAAAAGATGATGGCATTAATGCCAACTAAAACAGAATTACTAGTTTTGTAACACTGATTTTGTAATGTCAACTCCTGACTTCAATACCGTGCCCATCCTAATAATTTATGCATACATTTAAAAATATAAAACAAAGTGAAGGAACTAAGATGTTACACCCTGATTTATACTTCTGTTTTCAGGAGGACAAAGAAAGTTACATGCCTTGAGAACAACGTACCATAATGTGAATCTTTGCTTTCCCCTTCTGAATGATAAACGTCCCACCCATCCCAACTGGCTTTTCTCCATAGTGTTTCTCTAAAGTTTGTCTCAGACAGGTCACAAAGTTAAGCTCCCCAGTTCTTCCATTGGCTTTCACTTCAATGACCTGGAAGATAAAATCAGTTTGTTACTGCTGTCTCCTGCTGCAATAGTCTGAAAAGGTCTGTGAAAGCTGTACTGAAATTCTCCCAAGCTGATAACCCAAGATCACTTTTTGAAAAGATAAGCTTCCATGCAAGTGCTGCTGCATCTTTCCAGTTTGTGACTCTTTTTCTTAGTTCTGTTCAATGCTAGCTTTGCCTGTAAAGGGAGCTGGGCAGCAAGAGATTTACCTATATATGACACAGTGACTTGAGCAACTCCCTTCTGTCCACCAGCTGGCCTCCACTGTGTCAGAAAGAAACACTGGGTAACAGAGAAGGCTGTACAGTTTCCATGCAGCACTCGGGTTTTCAACTGTTCTGCCAGCACCTCTGTGCTAGCTGTGTCAGTAGAAGCTCTAGTGCAAAAAAATACCTAAGTGCCCACGTCTCATTTACACAAGTACATTGCACCATTACCTTAAGTCACTGCTAGTTTGGATTGGATTTGGATGAATGATTTATGATGGAAAAGTTTTTGTAAGCTAATACCTATCCCTCAAAAATTCAAATGCCTGTGTCTCCACTAATTCTTCCCCTCAATCACTGGCATCAGTTCCTTATTTTTGCATGTTTCTCTGGTGGGATTACTACTTTACTATTATCACAGAATGCTGATAGGAGAACCATGAGTTTCCAGTCAGTCACAAAGCACTGCAAAGTCACTTTAGATGGAAGTACATACCTTACCAGGTTGGCCCTCACTGGCATAAAGGTTGGCCAACAGTCCGAATTCACAATCAGTGTATTTACTGCTGTACTTCTCAAGCAGGCACCCTTTGTCTGCAGGATTTATCTGAGCAATGTAGCTCCCATTTACAGCAGGCTTTTTTTCACTCTTAGTTTGAACAATAGGGATAAACTGGGAAAAAGAACATATAAGAATAAGTCAATAAGAACATGTAAGAATCAGCCAAATGAACTGAACTTGGATAAATGTGATTTAAGCTTTGGACCATGATCCCAAGAAAAAATCCTCTTCATCACACAGCTCTGTCTCTCAGGACAAGGTCTGTACTGGTAAGAAAAATGCAGTAATATTGTAATGTAATTGAAAGGTCCAGAAAACATGTCTACTTTTTCTGAACAATTAAACTTAATGTTATATAAAGATGAATGCTTGTGTTAAAAAAAACAAAAGAAAGAAAAAAGATCTATAGTCTGCATGCAAGTATTGGAATTCTATGTAATACTCTCTTAGTGTACAGTAACAACCACTATTACAGTGGCCCAAATTTAATGCTGATATACTATCTCATCTGCCAATAAATCCATCAAAAGGAAACAGTAAGACCAAAGGTTTATGCCTGAAAAAATCTGTGATTAACCAAGGTCTCCATAGGCAATATTTTTTGTCTCCTACCCCTCCTGCAGTTCATAACTTTCTATGTGATATCTTTAAAATTCACAATGATGAAACAAAGTCATCCAAGAGGGCAAAAGACAGGGAGTATCTCAGTAAGTTTGAGAAGCATTTCTAAATCTTGGAATTAAAACCTCTGGTCAGGTCTTTGTCAATCAGTTTCAAAAACCATGTTTTTTGCATGCTTCAAGGTAATCACATGCTTCCTGAAGAATTACAAGTTAAAAATTAATCTTTATTATCTCAGGAGTATGCGCCTCAGTGGATCACCCTCATCTCAATTCCTTCTAATGTGATTATGTGTTTGTGGTGTGAAAGTGTTTATTAAATACATTGTTGTAAATGGGGAATACCCAGCATGATACTGCTCTACTGTTATGATACTTCCATGAATTCATTGAGAACCATCATTCTTACATACTGACCTCAGCATTTATTCCAAGAACTTTGGATGAAGCAGCTCCAGCTCCGAGAATGAAAGCTCCAGGCAGCTCTATGTCCTTTGCAACTCTATTTAGATCATACACCTGCAAAAGAAAAGCAATACTTCCATCCCTGGAAGTGTCCAAAGCTAGGCTGGATGGGGCCCTGAGCAACCTGACCTAGTGGGTGGCATCCTTGCTCACCGCAGGAGGGGTTGAAACTAGACTATCTCTAAGGTCTCTTCCAACCCAAACCATTCTATGATTTTGGTGTGGTGCTCTGATCTGCAATTGTCAGTCTGTTCGCTGTAGTCCTGGAGGCATTTAATTCACAACACCCACCCTCATTAAAATTTTGATAGGTTGAACATGGCTTCTGAACACAATGTTTGGTAATAACAAATTTGGTAGATGTCCATTTGTTTGCTAAAAGATAGATTCTACCTGTATATTCCCTGCTTATTTTATTCCAAGACTGAATTATTATTCTGATTAGATTTTGTGACATACAACACACATCAGAACCAGTCTCATTAAACAATGAAAAGTGTATTTCACAAGTGTAGAATCCTAGTATCTAGATCCTAGTATCTCTTAGTCCTTAGTTTTGTTTATTGCTTTTCTTTTGACAAATGTATTAAACCCCACAGCTACAAGGAAAAACTCACTTTTTCTTTCTGTACAACAGGTATGAGGTAAGGAACACCTCCCACATCTGCTATCCTAGGCTTTCCACAGATTCCTGGAAAAATACAGCCAGTTAGCTTGGTAAAATCTTTTTTTCCCAATAATCTTCAATAAGCATGCATTCTAACCCACCAAAGACCTGCTTCCTCAAACTTCTCAAACCTTTGAGAACAGTATTTCCCTAGCATGCTTAGATAAAGTGTTGAACTATCAAGAAGTCCAAGCCCTAAGATTATTTACAGTAGGATTTAATGCTACACAACATGTTGTAAAATAACATTCTCTAAGCACAGAAAAAAATTTGCCAGAGTAGACAACACCTTCCATTTGCCAGCTCTCCAGTAATGCCCTTACCACACAGTAGAGAATTCTGCTGGGACTCCACTTGCAAAATTTTAGCAAACCTGAAAGCTATCTCAGGACAATTCATCCCACTTATTTGGATATGTATTTTAAGAAGGGATGAATAACCTCCTGGAGGTGTTTCTTTCACACTGATGCCAGAGGGAACTCACAGGAGTAGCACAGATGACATGTCTGTCTTCCAGACAGCTAGTGTCAAACAAGATGAATCCCATTCAGAATAAGACAGGTTCACTTCACTGACATACATGAATGTCAGCAATTTAAAAATTAATGGAAGTACAACTCCTTAGCTTCAGATAGTGATTGGCATCATTCTAAAAAAATTCTCCATCTGAAAGATAACAACTTAAATTCAAAACCTTTTCAGTACACTAAATAAAGCTTATGAAATAAGTAGGTATGCAATGATAGGTTAAGAAAAGAAAAATATGACAAGTACTTAGTAGTGACTTGTCCTTGTTCCTACATCAACTAGGAAGCAAATCCAGAAATAAAATGTAGCTCTCCTCTCATGCATATGCTTTACCTGAAAAACATTTTAAGCTCTCTCAACATCTTTAAAGGATCAAAACTAAGCAGGATCGTGCCAAAAAACTGGAGAAGTCTTAGTGAAAGACAGGAATGCTAGGTCACCTTTAGCAGGAAAGTTGAAGGGTTCCTTAGTCAGATCAGGACAGTCTACAACAGAGACTTGAGCATCAGCAAAGTTTTCTTTAAGCCCTTTCTGCAAAACTGTAATAAAGAATAATGGCAAAATTATTGACAATGGAAAATTACCAAGAGTCTGACAAGTTTCTAACAACAATAAATGTATCTGTTTGGGCTTTATTTCTGCAAGATACATTATTTATGCTTACCCTTAGTAACTCCATTGATTTAAATGTTCTCAGGCACTTGTTACATTACTCTGAGCTTCAGAGAGGTGCAGAAGTTTGTGCAGATAATTGTTTGCCACATTAATTAAATAAAGAATTTAAAAATAATTTTCATTGAAATACACTGACTGACTGCCCCAAGGAGCACTAGGAGCAGCACAGTGTGAAGTAACATGGGTAAACTTCAATCTCATTCAGCAGTGGGTTTGCTTCCAAGAGCAGACAATTACGATCGCAGTCAAATATGATGCAAGAGCAAAGGAGGAAACAAGATGTAGCTGAAGCAACAATCAGTTCTTTACATACATTAACCAGACAGGTTGCAATAGCTTGATTATAATCTCAAACCATCTCTGCTGTCTGGAAATTTCTACCACCATGGGATACTGCCTATCATGTTTATGCTCTTGTGGAGATTTTCTGGCAAGTGTCACTGTCACAGCAAGACAGATAATGAATGGTGTTAGTGATAATGAACCAAATCTAAAATTTTTGGTTTGCTTCATATCAATGTTTTTTTAGGCTCAGAACTTGCAAAGTCACTTAATCAACAGGGAGGATTAGCTGAGTGCATTGTTTGGAAACAGCTTCAAAACCTTTAGTGTGGGATTGTCTTCACATACACTGCTTCAAATACTATGTTGAAAGGTTCAGATTCTTTCATGCCTGGGGGTCTGCTTTGACAGGTGTCTCAAACTAAAGAACAGCACATCCAGTCTGTAAATCAGGTGGTTCCTTATTTACAAAGACTTTCCTGAGCCTTTGTTTCCTCCAGTTAGGGTTTCAGCCGTACCTTACTTCTTAAGATCAGATTTACCAAGCTCTTGACCAGAAGTAGTAGCTAGTACTTGGTACATTTCTAAATGTACTTGGTACATTTCTAAATACATCTCAGTACCTTCTGGCACATGGACAAGGAAGGTAAAAGGGCACTCCTCAAATTATACCCAAAATCTGAACAGCAACACAATTCCCAGCTTACAGGAGATCCTCAGGACAGATGGGGGAAAAAAGGAAAATTCTGTTTTGTGTTGAAATTTTTCTGATACTCTTTCAAGCTGTTCTCTTGCAAGTACATGTGTTCTATGCAGCAGCCCTGTCCTACTGCCCCCATCTGACTGGGTGAGAAAAGCAATGGGAACCACCCAGGGCACGGCAGGGACCACACATTCTCAATGCATGGAAATGTCACACTGACACAGATTTGGGAAAGTGGCAGACTGAACTTGAGGATCAATCCAAAAGACAAAAAAAACTTCAGTATATCTGCTGCAGGGGAGAGACTGCCAGAAGGAATATCTTCCTACTAGGGCAAGAAAAGAAGTTCATGAGCAACTGGGCTGAACCCAGAAGTCCCTTCCAACCTTAACCATTCTGTTATTCCCAGCACATCTTGCAAAGGCTTTAGAAAGAAGTAAACTACAGAAGATGTTTCCTGCAGCCCTGTTCGAAGGCAATCACCAAAGGAAGAGCCAACTGGGTTCAAGCAAGAGGATCTGCCATGCTACACTGCATCTTGTCAGTTATGTTTTGAGCAGTCTTGAAAAAGAAAGAAATACTGGAGGGTAGAGGAGGACAGATGATTCTGTATTTTTAAAGAAATTTGGTGTGTAGTGGTCAAACTTTCACAACCTGCACACAAATCTGCATATTCAGCAGTTTTAAAGGAATTGAGAGCCCATCTGTGTGTTTAAATATCTTGGGGGCTTGGGGAGGAATCATTGTTTGCTCTAAGAAAATCCCATATAGAGAAATAGTGCTGGTCTTCACCTCTCAGTGTGCTAAAAGCAGGAATTCTGCATATACTAGCTGTAGAAGGACTTCGGTATGAGCTTTAAGATAAGTTTGAAGGATACATTACAAGTTTGTATAAAGTCACATGTTGCATTACTTACCCCCAGCAAGCTCCTCCAGACTTGGGACATGAAAAGCAAACCTTTCAACTTTGGCCATTTCCTGATGGGTGCTGGTTTCTTCAGGCAACAAGTTACAGTACAGCACACTGCAGAGTGACTGGTCTGCCAACAAAGATAATAGCTTAACAATTTAAACATGCTCCTTTCCACACATTAATTATTTTTCAATTTCATTCTAGAATACATAGAAAAAATAGAATTGTAGTTCTGGCATCACAGGAGAGACTGACAGCTTCAATAATAATGTTGAATTTCTTATGCATTTTGGGAGAAGATGTGTCTGTCAGCCCTATAGCTGGCTCAGAGCATTACACATATTAGTCCTCAAGCTGACAGCTGGATGTAGGGAAAACATATCCTACACTGAATGCAGATGAAGTGATCAGGAGATTTGAATGTCTTTGTAAGCCTGGAGTCACAAGAAAGTTTTGAAAGGAACCTGAGCTTTTCTGAGCATATCAGCTGCCTCCTAAGGTTTCCCCAAATGTAATGTTTACTTTTCCAGCATTGGCAATGGTGGACTTTCAACCCGAGCTGCAACATGGTCTCAAATTAATTTCTGGGCATGTGTTTCTCCTTCCAGAGAGGAACAGGCTATCAGCAAAATAAAAATCAACTTCAGCAAGTTCTGCAGTATCAGGCTTTGTACCCATACAAAAAGTATGTTAAAAAAAAAAAAGTATGTACTGTAACAAAAAGTTTTGAACATGAGTGTAAGAGCCCCTTCAGAAATGAAGTGTACTTCAGTCAGCCATGCAACAGCAAAGCCAGCTAGAAGGGCAAGGCACTAGGTCAGGGCAGAAACAACTGATTGTGCACTACCTAAAAATCAGCTGCAGCAATCATTAACTCCTTAGGTACATACTTGCTACACACAGCAATAAAAAATAAAATGTGTCCCATTTACCCAGATCTCAGGTGGAAGAAGGAAAAAGGCAAAATCCTAACTACATTCCTAGACCTGACTGAGTCTTTGTTAGGAAGGACTATGGTGTAAGACAGCTGCTTATGTACAGTTCTAGCTTCGGTTTTTAAAAAAAATCCTAACTTTTATGACTGTCAAATGTAACTGGCCTTACACCATTAGCCTCTTGAGTCTGCATAAAGGGAAAAAAAAAACCAAACCAGCAGAAAAAGAAGTTAGAAGAGTGGGGAGATCATAGCAGTCACTTAACAGAAATCTTTCAGCTCAGTGCTCAGCCACCCCAAATTACTGCTGTAGCAAGCAGTAGAGAGGGAAGAAAGACTGCAACCTGTGTATAATAATTCTCATCTTAGTTGATCTGTTTCCACAGTTGGTTTCATCCCTCCTCTGGCTCTGGAGGAGAAAGTAGCAGGCTGGATTTGGTGCCTCTGGTAGAAGCCTCATGTCAGGTGAAATGAATCATACCACAAGACTTCTAGTGTGCACCAAGAAAGGGAGTAATTAGCCACAGGCAGAAAGTGAGAACATGGCTTTGGGAGCATTGTTTTAGATGATCCTCATCCCCTCAAGAGCCTTTTGCCACATCCAGGAGGAAGCTGTGCCAGCACTCAACACATTGCTTGTCCTGAAACAGTCTGAGAAGACAAGCTAGAACTGCTGTTGTGCAAAAGGCAGAGACAAGACTTGTACAGTATTCAAATAAGTTAGCTCCCCACAATCAAGAAAGGAGAGAAAGACCGTGGAAAAATTTGATGTACCATAATAAACCCAATCGGATTGGTAGACAGTAGTTCTTACCAGGAAAGACACAAAAGAGTAGATCTGTGGCCCACCACTGCAAATATTCACAGGGGAGTGAATTGTGTGGTGTGGGACAGAGAAAACCTGAGACAACAGCACAGACTTAAGATCCATCACGGAGGGGTGCAGTGACACTGAATTGCTACAGAAGAATTTCAAAGAAAGAACACAAACGCTAAAGGGATGATAAAATTATTATAGATGTGGAATGGTGCAACTAGAATGGAGGCAACAAGTATGTGAAGACTTTGAAGTGGGAAGAAAACATCAGAGAGAGTAGCCAGGTGCCAGTAGAAGGCAGATGAAATGTGAAACATTAGATTAATCATGTGTGTGGGATGTCTGTTATCAAAACCTGGATTGAAATTATCTTGGAGAGTTACAGCCAAAGACCAGAGGTTATAGGCAGGCTAGACACCAGCTGGGGAAGGGGGTGGTGGGGGAAGAAATATCCGTGGAAAAAATTGAAGAAGGCAGCTGTGAGAGAGAAATTTAGCGATGACACCGAGAAGAGCAGGACATCCACAGATGCAGAAGCCGTATTTTTCGCCCGGGGCGGTGCGAGGAGATCCCGTACGGGGCAGAGGAAGGCTGCGGGGCAGCAGAAGCAACCGAGCGGCTGGGATCTGGGGAAGGGACGGGTCACGGCAGGGTAAATAACAGGCGAGGCTGGGCTCCGTGGGACAGGGAGCATCCCGGCAGGCAGAGGCAGCGGAGAGTACGGGAGCGAGGGAGCGCCGAAGGCGGCGGCACGCTTGGCATAGCTGCAGGGAGAAGGCAGGGGCTGTTCAGGCTAGAGCTGCCAGCTCGGGGGAGCCGGGGGGAGGAAAAGCAGCA
>NW_005054302.1:10278978-10282774 GCF_000277835.1 Geospiza fortis
GGGGGTGGGGGGACAGTCCGGGCGGTGTGGAGTCGTGCCCCGAGAGCCGGGGCGTGTGGCGGCGGTCAGCGAGGGGCCCTGCGGGAGCGGTGCCCCGGGGTGTCCGCGGCCCGTGGTGCCTTGATGCCTGTCCGCCTTCAAAAGGCCTTCCCGTGGCGCCGGCCCCAGCGCGCTGCTGGCAGCCGAGCCTGGCGAGGGATCTGCCTGGCGCCTTTGTTAGGCCTTCAGCAAGTTTACATGGTTGCTTTTCTTCCCTAAGGGATCTGCGTGCTGTGCCAGCGCTGCAGGCCGGAGCTGCGGTAGAGACCTCGAAGGATGCTGAGCTGCGACTTGTGAGTACCCGGCGGGGCCTGTGCGCTCAGAGTGGCATTGCTGCCGCTGTCCTAGCCATGGCGTGGGTTGGTTTCGTTTCTGGGCTTGGTGTTTGTCAGGCCATGGGTGAGCCAGCGTGAGCAGTGTCCCTGCAAAGGCATAGCAAAGCTGGCACGAGCATCTTTCTTGTTGGCCCAAAAAAGAACACAGGATTAGAGCTGTGGCCTCACCAGTGCTGAGTACAGGGGGACAGTAACTACCCTGGTTCTGCTGGCCACACCATTGCTGATCCAGGCCAGAATGCCATTGGTCTTCTTGGCCACCTGGGCACACCCTGGACCATACTGGGCTACTGTTGACCAGCACCCCCAGGGCCTTTTCTGCTGTGACCCGAGTGCAAGACCCAGCACTTTGCCTTGTTGAACCTCACTTAGTTGGCTTTTGTCAAATCCAGCTTGTGCAGACACCTCTGCAGAGCCTTCCTGCCCTCCAGCAGATCATTCCCACCCTTGGTGTCACATGCCAGCTGAATGAGGGTGCACTTAATCCCCTTTTTAGGTCATGTCAGTGGACATAAAACTGGTCTGGCCCCAGCACTGATCCCTGGGGAACATCACTTAAGACCAGCTATCAGCTGGATGTAACTCCATTCAGCATCGCTCTTAGGGCCCAGCCATTCATCCATCCAATTTTTCATGCAATGAACAGGGCACCCATCCAAACCATGAGCAGCCAGTTCTTCCAGGAGAGTGCTGTAAGAAATGCTGTCCCAAAACTTTACTAAAGTGCAGGCAGACAACATCCACAGCCTTTGCCTCATACACTGGTCAGAGAAGGAGATCGGGTGGGTCAGTTAGGACCTGCCTTTTCTAAATTCTGACTGGGTCTAATCCTTTGCTTGATGTGCATGTGCCCTCAGGATCATCTGCTGCAGGTTATGTGAAGACATTGGATAAATTCTGCTATAGTGTCTTCAGATGCTGAACTGTGTAATAACATTTGAAATATTAATGGGTATGAAGATAAGTTTGTAAAACTCTAAAAAGCACAGTAAAATTAGAGAGATAAAGGTCTGCAGGGCTAGTAAATGACTAACAGGTAAAATAACTTTGAGCTCATACAGAGGAAAACTAGGTTCCTTTGCTGTGTGTTACAGTCCCTTTGATATAGACTTGGGCCACCAAAGAGCTGGACTGTGTTGTCTTGCAGATTCAAGTGAAAATTAGCATTTTAGTTCTGGGGCTGAACTCTGTGATT
Organism: Geospiza fortis; assembly: GCF_000277835.1. Classification (NCBI taxonomy): domain Eukaryota; kingdom Metazoa; phylum Chordata; class Aves; order Passeriformes; family Thraupidae; genus Geospiza; species Geospiza fortis. The sequence goes on from NW_005054302.1 coordinate 10,280,548, forward strand.
AGTGATAGCCAAATAAATGGATGATGGATTGTTAAGAGCTGGAGATTTTTAGATATCTTAGAGCTCACAAAAGAACAGAAGGAAAATTGCGTAGTTTCTCATGATGACAATGTCTTGGATTAATTTAAAGGTTTTAAACCACAGTGAAGTAAATATTTATGTATGACTTTAAACTGCAATATCCTTACAAGTATAAAAAGCCATTGGCTATGTGTATGTGTGCGTGTTTGGAGGCAGACTCTCCCTTAGTAGAGAGAGGGCTAAAACGTTCAGAATTCATCTCAGTAAGTCTGAACAATCTGTTGTGCCACTGATGTTTGCCTTCCTTTGGGCAAGAGCTGAACTAAAAAGATTCACAAATTTCTGACCTCAGTTGTGCTGTGATTATCTTCAGTGGCTGTGACTTAAATGTCAGTATGAAGAATGTAACCGGTCATGGTTCATAGGAAAATGAAAGGTATGTAGCTCAAGTTTCCTTAGGATTGCTCCTAAGTTTACCCTGTGATCATGAGTGGAGTAGAAGAAAGTTTGTTACCTGATAAATGTGTTTTTTTTTTTTTAGTTTATTGAATTCTCATTGCCTTTTAGGGCAAACTGAAACATGACTGATAGAGATGAGCCCCAGGCTTCTGGCTCTGATTACCCTGATGCCCAAGAGCTGATCAGCCACCAGCAGGAGGAGCCATCTCAGGTGTGCTCATGGCAAAGGAAAACAGGAACACAGCCGTCAAGGCAGAAGGTGGCTGCTCCTGGGGAGTCTTCAGATCATCCTAACAGCACGTGTAAATCATCAGCTGCTTCAACTGAGGTTTTACTGATCAGCAGTGATTCAGAAAGGTAAGCTTTTGCCTCTAGTCCAGAATTTTTCCTGTTGTGAACCTGTGTAATGTGTCATAAAAGTGAACCTTCTTTTGAAAGTAAATACTTTTTTCTTCTTCAGTGATGTCTCTGCTGCTCGTCCTGAGTGCTCCGTTGCACCTTCAAAGCAGAAAAGGCCATCTCAATCTTCAAGGCAACAAGCAGAATCTGGTACAGAAGTACCTGACAATGAAAGCTCCTCAGACTCTTCACTGTCTCCCCAAAGTCCAGGGAACTCATTAGAAACTCCCAAGCAGCAGAAATCAAAATTCAATTTGAAGGCCATTTTTGCCTATCACTTCAGGGGAAGGAAGTTCAAAGCAGCCGCACATCGAAAATACGAAGTACAGGCACGTAAGAGCAAGAAGAAAAAGTATGAGAGCACACAGATGCCCACAGGGAGGCCCCCACTGACAGCCTCGCCTCAGGAACAAAAGAGGAGGCTTCTAGACAGAGGTTTTCAATTCCCTTTTGTTGAAAAACATTATGGGGAGAAACATATTCCCTTAAAGATGGTTCTTGGCTATGAGGTAAGTCCTCTGTTATGTAGGATAAATATTTAATTAGTCTAAAAATTGTGAATTGAAATGGACTCTTTTATTAGAATAAAACAATGAAACAGATTTTACTTCTATGAAACATGATACTTGATATTGTAAAATTAATACCTTTTAAAGCAAACAATGCAAGAATATATATGGGTGTTGATAGAATGTTACATTATCAGTTCATAATGTAAATGCTTTATAGTGGTACTTTTAGGATCTTACCTGAGTATTTTTTCCTACAGCAAGCAGCTGCAAAGGGATTTTTCAAGTATATTGAAGTGCTTAAATATGAAGAACATCTTAAAAAAGCTTTAAGAGCCCTTCAGGCCAGTGATGACTTAGAAAAAGAGTGTATGGTGTTACGGAAACACAAATACTTGGATGATGAAGGTCCCATTTCCCCTATTCAGGAGACAGAGTAAGTTCATCTTTGCTTGCTTGTTTGTGCTTTACTAACATATAAGTGTGTGTGTATCAAGTTCAGTTGTTCTCCTGTCCTTTTAACCTATGTAAGCATTGTTTATTTTGGAAACAAACTGCTCTATCCCTTGGGATATTCTGTGTTTGTAGATGGTAACTTAAAAGTTGTCACAGAAAGCATTTTTTTAGATGTGATGTGAAGGCTGATAATTGTTGGCAGAAATTAAAGTATTTGCTGAAATGCACTCCTCTGATGTTATCCCAAATAAAATACAGCGTTCTAAAACAAATACTAAAGGATAATTTTAATACCTTTTTACATTATTAAAAACCAAAGTGTTATCTTTGGTCTTCAGGGTTGAGCAATTAGCTTAGTGCAATAAAAAGATCAGTAAATCAGC
>NW_005054302.1:10282876-10284570 GCF_000277835.1 Geospiza fortis
CAGGAATGCTTGCTGTTGTAAATACACTGATAACCTTTAGAAAGCCTAAAAGACAGTGTTAAAGGTACAATGCTGTCTTTCAGCTACTGTTCAATTAAGGGCTTGTAGTTAACACATTTTAAGGTTCTATAAAAGTACACAGTTTGATCTAAATTTTTTTATTTCAGTGATGATGAGGACAGCTTGAATTCTGATACTCAGGAGCACCTTGATGCCAGAGTAGTGGTAAGTAAGCACTGCTTAACTTTAGAAACACTCTGGCTTTTCTGTTCTGAAGTTAAAGAATTAGTAGATAATGTCTTCAGTATTTAGTTCTTGAGCCTAGATCCAGAGTTGTGTGACCTCTAAATTCTGAGCTGTTAGTGCAGAAGGAGATTGATAGTCCACACTTCTCTTCAGTGTAAAGCTGAAATGTATAGGAGTTCTGCAGTTCTCTGTAGAGTTCTTAAAATATGCACATCTACTACTGAAATCTTAAATACCTCAAAACTGAACTTGTTACTATTTCGGTTTTCCATTTTCTTAGGAGAACAGCTCTTTCATTCTAAGCAGCACAATTCCCAAAAAAAAAAAGTCAAAGCTACGAAGAAAACATGCCAAACCACCTGAAGTGATTGAAATAGTGGATGAAGAAGAGGGTGCTGAAGAGAACTCTGTTCCTCTGCAAGGCTCACCCTGGTAAACAGCAGATGGACCAATGAAATGGCAGTGGTCGTTCCTCAGATACCTTTTCATGGGCCTGTTTGGTTTAAAGCATTGGTCTGGAGTCAGTGTTCAGTTCTCCTCCCAGCTGCCCAGGCACATTTGGCTTACTGTGAGTATATTGGGCTTGTGTCAGAGACAGTTACAAAAACAGAATAACTTGTCCTTGTGCAAAGCTTTTAAGTGTCTACTATGCTGTTCTCTGTCAAGAGCACAGGATAGAAAAGTATGTGTATACAGAAAAGCATGCATATATCTGTGTGCTCAAGTTAAAAGGGCAGTTTAGATGCCTTTCTTTCATAGCTGATTTCTTCGTGGCTGGTCCTTGGGAGATTATTTTTCTGTCTTAGAGGTGCAGGCTTGAAATACTTTAGAAGTTAAAGGGTTGAAGAAAGAATTAAAGATTAATGCAAGTCAAGTGCCAATCATAAAAATGTAGAAGTGATTGGTCAGTTTTGACAAAAGTCTATTGAAAATATGATTAATGTATTTCAATGGTAATAAAATCCAATTTTGTATGATTGAGATTATCTATTCCATGTGGAATAAACTCTCAGAAAACTAATTCTCTGCTCCTTAATCTCATACAATAATCTGAAGTTGTAAGTTATTGTAAAAATAACTGTAGCAATATAGTGAATCTTGGGTTAAAAATTACTTTTTCCCTCTTTCCCCCCTCTGTTCAGAATGGCTTTTGATGTGAACATGGCTTAGCAGAAGCTAAAAGCTCTTTATTAACAGTACTTGCCAGGCATTGCCCCAGCTGCAAATACCTTTCTTAAAGCTGTTTTAGTCAGTGGGAAACATGGCTAGTGTTTAGAAGTGGTCTAAGTATCACTGAGTCCTGCTGCAGCAGTTTTGGAAGCTGAAGTAATAAATGTTTAAAATGTTCACTTGTGAATAAGGAAGATTAAGAAAGGAGTCACCTCACAGCCTTACTCAGGTACTCTTAACCAAATTGGTGTCAGCAGCTAACTGACAGCTGTTCAGCA
>NW_005054302.1:10284598-10298914 GCF_000277835.1 Geospiza fortis
TCAGCAGGTAAAAGTAACCTGTGCTGAAGGAGCAAAAAGGCTTTGTCTGCTGATTGAATTTCCTTCAGATGAAACTGACATCTCTGGAGGTTTGCAGTAGGTGCTCAATATTGAGAGCAAGTCGAGCTGTGTTATTTACATGCTTGAATTAAGGTCCCAGACCTTTGTAAGAAGTTTCCCAAATGCAGCTTAATAGCTCTTGGTCTGCAAAAATTACTCTTCAGCATAAAGATGACAACTAAAACTGGTCCAGAATTAATGGCTAAATGTAACTCTTTTAGGTGTCTCCCTGAGAAATACTTAATGGCTTAAAAGATTTATCCTGGATCTAGAAGTGGGGTTCTTGGTAGGGTGTAGTGAGCAGGGTTTGTGGCATCCTGTTCATTCTGCAGTTCATGTAATTAATTCAGCTGTTCATGAGTGACTCAAAAATGAACTAAATTTCAATTCTGATTAGAACTAGATAAATTTATACATAAAAATCAAGCTTATCACAGCTGCTAAATTGATTGTTAAAATCAAGCCTTGATTTAAGTAATTTTCAGTTATTTGACTGTATATGACAGTTTTTATCACTTTTCTTTCTCTTCTAGTGTATGTTGTTTTGGAACCTCTTGGTTTTCTTGCTGCATAAGGTAAGATGTTACTTGGGTTTCAGTTTCGTTTCCTTCAGGTAGCTTTTTTTGCATTCTTTCACAAAAGGTTTTGAGAAGGCAGTGCTCCATAGTTAAAATAAACACATTACAGTGCTCCACAGCTGAGCAGCTTGTGAGTGTGAAACTTCCCAGGTATGAGTTCAGTGCTACATACCTTTCATCAATCTGACCAAAATTAAACCCTGTAGCCTCTCTTTGAACAAAAACTTGAGCTTTTGAATACTTCAAAGTGCAGTTTAAAAAAAAACCACAAGTGCTTTACCTTCTGTCAAATGCTGCAGCTTTATCTGATTTGGTTTGGACAACACTGCCTGGAATGTTGAGGAACTACTTTCCCCTCAGTGTCTTCCTGATGCTTCACCCACTTTCTGTACCAGGGTGTATCAACAGCTGCAGCTTCTTGTGGCTTCCCTGGGGTAAAATTCCATCTTAATTCCTATCTCTTGCAAGAACAGGAGGGACAGCAGAGAGCAGCTGGTAGTCTAGCATGTACGTGGCTGTGAAGACTTCTTACTGTAGGATGTTGCCAAGTTTGCATGGCTTGGGACAACGTAGGGAATAGCATGGAAAAAATCACCTAGTAAGGCTACAGCACAGGAAAACCCCTTTGACATGGGAAGCACTGAGCTGAGGGTGGGCAAGTAGTGAAACCTTACCAAGAACATTCTTGAGTGAGAGGATAGGAGCAGACATCTCACTTGGCCATGGCTGTAGGTAGAGAACTGCATTAGGTGCACATCAGGTTGGCACAGTGTGTGTTGTTCTGTGGAGTGTATGTGGTTCTGAGCTCCTCACCACAATTCCCTTGGTTCAAGCTACCTGTCTCTGGGACTGGAAAGCGTGGTAACTGTCAGCTTCTGCTGCTGCTAACAGTAAGTATGTAGTCAGCTGGGAAGTAGCTTCAAATGCTGTTTCAAAAATAGTAAAAAAAATAAATGTGTTCAGTCTGTTCCAGCACTTGATCAGGTTTTGTCTTTTGCTGTAGACAAAAAACCTGGAACCTAGTGCTTAGAAAAAACCCTTCTTTTGCAACCCACAGCTGATGAATGTATTAGTTGTGTTACTTATATGAAGGGACAGTATTTGCATGGCCTCAAGTAGCATTCATTCAAATACTGATCAGTCTGGAGTTCGTGTTGTGAATTTTCAGAAGTGTAGCTTGTTTGTATCTTATTTTTCAGATGAGCACACTCACACTGCAGCAGCAGTTCTAATTATTTGGGGATCTCTGGAATTCTTATGGCTGTTTGCTGACCTGATTCACAAATCCGTTACTTCAGTGAACACCTGTGCAGCATGGTAGCAAAAGAGGTGAGCTTTGTGTTTCTTCTGAGCTTCAGCATAAGACCACTGGGTTTCTACAGTTTAGTACTATTCCCACAGCAAGTAATCAGACTAATTTGTGCACTGTATGGTATCTGCACCCAGCAGTATCTTCCTGATGAGGTGTTCAAAAAGCAGTGCTACAGTATTTCAACAGCTGGCATCGTTGGTTTTCATGCAGATGTGCTGGTTAAACTTGGTATTTCTGTTGGAACAAGTAGATTTAGTGTTTATTAGTGGGAAGATTTTTCAAATACAACATCAAGAAACTGTTACACTGTTGCAGGATAAAAGTATAGTTAAACTAATGACATTGTTCCAAAATATTTTTTCTTAAAAGGGCATCCCTGTGATGTGTGGAACAGATTGGAAGGCCTCTACTTGGGTGTAAGTATTAAGGAAACAGTTGGGTTTTTTCCTAGGTGGAGGTAGTTGTATGAAGATAAAAGCTCAAGTCTTAACTTCCTGGCTGCCTTTTGACAAGAAAAGAAAAATGTATTTTGAAACAAAAATCCAAGCTCCAGATGACTACTAGAGACAGGTTTCTTTCCAAGTTACCTGGCTAAGTTTAAAACCCAGGCTATTCTAAAGACATTGTGGAGTTGTTATGCCTCGTTCTTCAGCAGCTAGACACAACCTGCAGTGTGTCTGAATTGGAAAACGTGGCTAGAAGAGTAACAGGTTCTGCTTTCCTCACTGTACACTTAATTGCAGTGGTGACAATGAGACCTGTAACAAATTCACTTAGTGGGACAATTCTGCAAACATACTTAAAAATGCAGCTACTATGAAATCTAAGCATAAATGTGAGTTAATGTGCCTCAGTTCTATATGCTATGTACCAAAAGAGGTAGAATTAGCAGTAGAGGAAAAATACTTGCAGTGCTGAATTCCTGTAGATGGTTTATTAAAAGCATATTTTTACGGTGTCTTACAACGGTCTCTTTGCTTTCTTTGTGAGATAACTCCCTTAGTTTTACCTTCTGTGCCATAGTGCTCCAGTCTCTTCAACTGCAGATGGGCCTTGCTGGTAGTTGTGTGATAAACTGGGGTGGTTTGATGGCAGATAAAGTGCTTTGTTGTGTCATCAGCATTCAGCCAGTGTAACTGGGCTACTCTCTGCCTGGCTTCGTACCGAGATAAAAGCACCCAATTCTTGATGAGCTGTTAAAATACCAAGAAAACTTTAAAAGTATTACTTAGATACAACAACTTATTTTATTTTAGGAAGTGCACCTGATGTCCAGTCTGAACTATTGTCTTGGTAAGTTTGTGTCACTGGTTTTTTTTTACCCTTGCTTGTTTCAAGTCAGCCACCTGTCTTTAACTTGGTGAGCTGATTATACTGCTGCTCCTCTCTTACTGAGAAAATGCAGTGTTGTTTCAGAAAACATGAGCGCTTATTTTCCGCAAACTTAAAGAGTGCTGTGAGAAAATTGTTGTGATGATTGGCAAAATGTTCAACTGCTCTGAAGAGAGTGAGTGAGAAGAGCCTTTCTGAACAAATCTACTTAGTACTATTGTAGGTTCTGCTGATCTGTATGCTGGTTTGTAACTTGTTCTTTTCTGGTGGCAGGTACTTAAAGACTAAGCACAGAAGAAAGAAATGCAGGCTGCCATTTCACAGAAGTCTGAAGCTGCTTCAAGGGTTAGTGTGACATCTGAAGTTCTGCCTATACCTTAAAGACTGAGGGGCTCTGGTTGTCAGTAGGCCAGGAGCCTCTCCGAGCAAGCTTACTGGTTTGTGAAGGTTTCAGGGACTGTTTTCAACATTACACTAGTATATCTTAATGGATTGTTAAAGGAAGAATTTATTGTAACCTAAGTTTGCCCAAGGAATGTTCATATAAATGCCTCAGTCAAGAACAAGGTAAACAGGTTAACTGCTTAAACTGATAGTTTTGCATTGATCAGTAAGTTACATGTAATAGGAAATCTACAGGGAGGATTCTGCAGAGTTCTGTAGATAATTCCCGTTGATGTCTGCTTCTCAGGTAACTTAAGTTGTAATTAAAAACTTGCTAGTATGACGGGAGATGCTAGTGCATCACCCTTTTCCTTCCCCAGAATGTCTTGAAACAGCATAAAATGAGACTTACTGTGATCTGTACCAGGTACCTTTCCAGTCTGCTTGATTTTGATTTATTATCTCTTGTGTTAATTTATAGCACCAGAAGTGTTGAGGTCTATCCCGATGGGATCTTTTCTGTAGGTTCATGTCGTTGGAAACGCCTCACAGAATAAACTTGTGGTTTGGCTTTACCCACTTAACTACCTGTTAGCTCTGTGGGATAAAACTGCAAGACAAATCTTAAAATAGAATCTGAGGAGTGCGGGATGCCCAGTGTTCTCCTTTAGGTGTACTGAAACATGCTTGGAATACAAAACAGAAAGTGATTCAAGTGGAAAAGCTTGGTTGGAGTAAAAGTCTGTGTATTCTGGGACTTCAGGTTCCAGACATTCTGAATTACATGGACTGAACTTTGTCTCTTGGCCAGGTTTTTGTGTAGGCACCTGACTTGTAACAATTTCTTTGCTGCTTGTTTTCTGGATGGCTTGAAACAGTCTATTGCCCCCTTTAATCATGCAGGAGTGATTATTATTTCTTGTTTCAGTGGCTGTAGGTAAGAAGAGACAGTAATGTCTGTTACGAAGTAACTTCTTAAACTTAGCATTTTTGTGTTGTATTGAGAGATGCTCCACAGTTTCATACTGAGCAGCAATATTTGGTTAATTTCTTCAAGTATGGGGTTTAAAGAGTTGATTTCTGAGCAGCTCAGCCAGTTTACTGCTATAGTGTTACAATCCCTGGATTCTGTTCTATAGAACAAAGAGTTCACAGTAAAAGAAGCAAAGTACTCTGGAAAAAGTATAAATCTTCACACAGGAGAATTCTGAAGCTGCTGTTTGTGTTAGTCCGTTCTCCATCTCAGCTGCACGGCAGTTCTGTGAAGAGTACCTCTTACTGCCTGACACCCTCTGGTGCATGCAAGAAGCTCAAATGGAAAATGAGCTGTGGTGTGGTTGAAGGTCTGTGCGCCCAGTAGACTTCTCCTGATGGGATGGTCAAAAAGCAGTGCTACACCAGTGCAGCATTTGGCATCCTTGGTTTCCAGTCTGCTGTGCCTGTTAAACCTGGTATTTTTGTTGAAACAGTCTTTAACCTCTAAAGGGATTTCAGTGTACTTACTTTCTATTTTCATGTAACAAATGAAAATAGATGTTTTAATTTGTCTTCATTTTGATTATCTGTGTGAAAACTGGCTGCTGGCCTCTGGAACTCAGCAAGTGCATTCAATTCTTTCTAATAGGTGCTTGAGGATACAGAATGAATTGCCCTGAGTTAAAAAGATGGAAGCAATTTGACAGGTAAGCACTCAGTTACTAGTTCCGTATGATTTTACAGTTGGTGTATTGGCTTTGTATGGCTGTGAACATGGGAAGTACTAAGCTGTTGTAGAACTAAGTGTAGAAATGGTTGTGAGTACCAGAGATTACTGGGTCGTGATCACTGCAGATCTTGGCAGTATTTGAGATCACTCATCTGTGAGTCATTCTTGTGTGTTTATTCATACTTCAAACTGCTTCAGCATACTTCAGAATGTTTCAGCAGTTGTGCAACCATTTGTAGTACAGGTGTCTGAATTAACTCTGCTGTTGGTTGTGAGCAATTCCTCAGTACTTGGAGTTTGTGCCATACTTAAGGCTTGGTCACAATTTGGGTTGTATATTGGCAGGATTGATTGGTCCTTCACTTGAAAGGATGGGCAGCTGGGCTATTTACTGAAGTCTTGTCAGAGCAGTGAGAGGAGTATCTGGTCATTACCAAGGCTGCTGGGATGTTACTGTTTCTGGTGAGCTGTGGACATGACCATAAAGCAAATCCACCAGACTCCTGTGCTGCCACATGGTGTGGCACCAAGTCTGCTGGGCATAAAGCTTTAACATGGGTCAAGGACACAAGACTCCCTTCTGCTGTTAAGAGCAAGTTCTGCCTGAGGTGTAGGGATGTATCCCTGGGAACCTTCAACACTTAAGCTACAGGGAAGCAAAAGTTCCAGTTAAGTGATTTGTTGATTGAATTCCAGAGCTCCTGCTGAGAGGTTGGTTCTTTGGAACAGAAGCAAAAACAGGAGATACAGGCTGTTCCATGTAATGCACCCAAGGTGCACTTTTCCCCTGTACTAACCAAATCCAACTCTTTTAAACTCCTAGGGTCTGCCACCAAGTTGCTGCTGCGTGTCAGAGGGATGAGTAACACCACGTGGGAGCTGCCAAAGTGAGTGTGAAGGTAAGGGCACTTACCAAAAAGGCTGAGACTGTAAAGAAATTAAAGGTCACTTCAAAGAGGGTTTGCGTGGCTGAAAAACCAGCAGCTCTTAACGCGGTGACCGCATATTGAAATCCTCTGCAGGATGCCGTGGACACTCTGTGTGTGCTATGGTCTATTTGTGAGGAGATAACACCTTGTGTAGGAGGGCCTTACTCTGCTGCCTTCAGGGGTTTTTGATGCTGATGTGGAGGAGAGGCTGCTCAGTTCCATTCTGAAGCAAGAACTTGCAGCATGGGGCATTAAGGAACAGGGTGGCTACAGTTGTGGTTTGAGCAGTCTTGCAGCCCAGTTGCTGTTTGTGTGTGCAGAGAAGGGCAGTGGAGCTGGGGAAGGGTCTGGAGCACAATTTTGATGAGGAGCAGCTAAGGGAGCTGGGGGTGTTAAACCTGGAGAAAAGGTGGCACAGGGGGAGCCTTCTGCTTTGTACAACCACCTGAAAGGAGTTTGTAGTGAGGTGGGGGTTGGCCTGCCAATTAATGAGCAGTAGGATGAGAGGAGGTGACCTCAAGTTGTGCCAGGAGAGGTTGAGATTGGATTTTAGAAAAGTTGTTTTTATTTGTTTTATTTAGATTGAAAATGCTAATAGATATTTTTCCTCTTTTAGATCCTGCTGATGTTGCTGCAAACCTGCTCCAAAGAACTGCACAGCTGTTCCAAACAAAGAACCTTCTCTAGAGTGTTCATTGCAGTTTTTTGAATTAAACATTCATTTCAACTTGCTACTCCATGCTCTACTGATAATCCCAGAATTACAAACAGCCTCCACCTGGGTCCATGGAATTTAACAAACTGGATTTGTCTTACGGTTTGCTGCTGCAGTACATTCAACTGCACCAGACTGAAAGAAACAAGTGAAAAGAAGTGTAGAGTTAATTCATCAAAAATCAGCTTTCTAAGAGTTCCCTTGGAGCAGATTTAGAGGAGGCTGCAAAAATGAATAGGCTCAGAGCTGGAGTTCCTCCTGGAGCAGAGAATGCTCCAGGGCAGTCTTGGAGCTTTACAGCAGGACCTTTAAAGGTCTCTTCCCAACTCCTACCTACTCCATGACTTGTGATACATTTTAACCAGAAAAAGCATTAATGAAAAGCCCTTTGTACTGCACCTGTTAATAACTAAGTTTACAGCAGAAGTTGACCTTTGAATTTGACTTAATTGATATGTACTTAGCTCAGAAAACAGGGATAGAAAGCCTCTCTTGGAAGAAGTAAATTTTTAATTCTGCCATTCAAGTGCTTTAAAATGTACCTTGTGACTGCAGGAAACCATACTTCTAATCTTAAATCACATAGTGCAAAGAACAGATTAAAAACTCCAGCTTTACAGGAGAAATGTTGGGTTACCCAGAAATTCAAATAACCTTAAAACTTTATTTGAAAAAAACATTCTATACATATATATTACAAAACTTAGAATCTCCTTGAAATATTAACATATAAGAAAAGCCTTTCAGGCCAGTAACTCAAAGAATGAAGAAAGCACAGTCCATCTGCAGCTGTGGTGAGCTCTGAACAGGGGACCACAGGGGTTTGGGGTACTCAGTTTTCCTGCAGCTTAAAGCTGAGGATTCCTGAATAGCTTCACAATTCACCATTGAGGCTGCACCACTCAGTGGCCTGGATTGCACTAACACCACCGTGTGCCCGTGTTGCTCAAAGTCTTTCCCTTTCATGGTGCTTTGCAAGTCTTCTTGGCCCGCAGTTTCTCCAGCATTTTCTGCAAATACAACAAAGCATGAGACCACAGTACTGAAGCTGAAGTGACTGCCCTAAAGCCAGCATGCCTGGGAACTGTGCCTGTAACCACATCAGCAATGGGCAGCGCTGGTCTGGAGCAGTGCCTCTGTTCCAGAGAGGCCACAGCTTACAGGGCAGGGGGAAGGTGTGCTTATTCCTCTTTTCTGTTAATGAAGGGATCTGTAAAGCCAATGTAACAAGAGTAGCCACTCATTCCACCATAAATGGGGAGGTGGTCAGGGCTAAAGGCAGGAATTCGACCTGGATTCTGCCATAGTCACAGCCTGTGAGGATTATCGAGCATTTCCTTCTTTTTGGTTGTCTGGGGTGCAACAGAGGAAATGGGGAATAGACAAGCTGAAGGCCCCTTGTTCAACCCTGTTCCACAACAACTGCCATCAAAACCCCACGATTCTTGCATCTTTCAAGTTAAATATGCCCAGTATCTTACCCTACCTAGAAGTAGCCAAAGCAGCCCAAAAAACACCAAACCCAGAATGCTGCCTTAAAATGGAAATTTAGTCATGTATGGACTAAGAAAAAGGCTGCTATTTTTTTGCTACAGACATTACAGCAGCTGCAGCCTTTTTGCTCAAGCCCAGGTCATTAAAAATTTCAGTCTGAGGCAGACATGCCTTCTAGAGAAAACTTGAGCTCAGCTGTTTTTCACAAGAAAATTCTTACATGGGCTGTACCAATGGCATCATTTAACATCCAGACTGGTTTGAGGGTGTCTATTTCAGCTCCATTCACACCACCTCTCAATTACTCATTGGAAGCTCAGTGAAATCAAGAGACCAAAGGGCAAGAGGACACTTAACAAGCTATCATTACCTTTTGAAACTCTTTAGCCTTTTCTCTGTTTTTAGCATAAGTTTCTTGCCTTGTTTTTTCTTCATTTCTGATTTTTACTTCTGCAAGCTGATTATAAAGTCTGTGAAAACAAAAATCAGTGTCTGGGCAGGAAGGAAGTGGCAAATAGGGAGTAGGTTAACAAACTTAAGGTTTTGCCCTGGGTCAGTTGCTACCAGCTGGAACAATATGACTGCACGCTCCAGTAGTCTGGAATCACTTCAAATTCTTTTTTAGCTGCATCAAACTTGACCCCGTGTCAGGCATTAAGTGGCACAGCTGCCTCAGCAGGGTGACACCAGCAGTGACCTTCCTCAGTGCCACCTCTGCACAGGCATTTCCCAGCAGGTACGTGCATCTAACACACCTGGCTCCTCTCCCACCTCTTCAATGTTAAGCAGCACTGGGTCCAAGTGGAAGAGCACAGACTGAGCAGCAGCTTTCACAGAACACAGATTAACTACTTTTTTCTGTGGTGTTTTTTTTTTTTTTAAATTCTCTCACTTGTGTTCATGCAATACCTGGATGTACGCTGGTGCATTTCAATTTCTCCAGACTTCCTATCCTCTGGAGATACTTTCACTTCTCCTACTTTTTTCAACTGACTGGCAAGTGCACCATTTTTTCCTAAGGGGAAAAAAAGAAGCCAAAATATGTCTGTATGTATATCCTAAATTTAAATTGCAAGTTCAGCTAACTCAAAAGCATGAGAGATTTCCAAAGATTTCTAAATGACATGACAAAACCCAAAACAAGCTAGCAGAATGAAGCAATAGAGATGCCATCCTGAGTTAAAAAAAATCCCCCCAGTGTCACTCTTGAGGCTGCTGCCTGTGCTTTGGGCCATCCATGGCTCTCCAGAGCCAACCTCCAAGTCCCCAGGAGCAGGTACTAGAGATGCACCAGTCTGCTAAACATGGCTGCTCTGTGATAAGCAGCTGAGGTTTGCAGAGGCACCTTATGATGATAAGGGTGGGCTGATTGTGAAAGATGAAGAGCCCCCCTAAAGGCCTTTACAGCACAGGCAGCCAGACAGTGAGGGAAAACAAAGCTCCCTGATTCCCTGAGAAAATAAATAATAACCCAGTTTGCAATAGCAAATATAAAATCTATTCTCTGATATGAGACAGCAATTGAAGGGATACCTAATGCTGTGTCTTGCCCCCCACATAAACCTACCAGAGCGAAGACCAGACTCCTTCTGTCTGCTTCTTAGATTCTCAGACTTTCCTCCTAGAAGCTTTCTTGCTTGCAGCTTTTCATTTTCTCTGTCCTTATTTTTAATTGCTTCTACTCTTTTCAGAGATTCCTGGATGAAATTCTGCTTCCTTTTTAAAAAAGATTTTTGTAAACTTCCGGGTGTAGCTGCAAATTCCAGCAGCATCACTGTGAAAGAAAAGGAAAAGTCTCCACATCTTTCACTTTAAACAATGAGCAGTAAGTCATGCATTTCAAGGTATTTCTAAAATGCTGAGCTCGAGCACTTTCGTAAATGGCATGAGGAGAATGGCACTGAATGATGAGGCATCTTGCAGAACCAGCAGCAGCTCAGACCTATGGAGTCCAGTAATAGTCAGCAGGTCTGTGCAGACTAATGCTGTGAGAAATACTGAATCAAAAGCAGCTGGATGCATCAAAACAGGAAGACCTGACAATCCCCAACACAATTAAGTTCTGTGAATTCCTGACCTTCACATTACTGCAGCTCATCTTGGACAAAAAAAAAAAAAGTCAGTTTTTTACTACTGTTCCAGATTACCATCAGAATAGGAAAAAGGACAATTCTTTGGCTATAGGACTTGGGTGACTAACAGAACAAAGGTACATAAATTATGACAACAAATCAGAAAATGGCACATATTTTTTCAAAATTAAGTCATTACAAAATCAAACCAATTTAGTGGTAGAGATTCTGAAGTTTCATGAGAGAGATCCTGGCCCAGGAAGAGACAAGTCCATGTGACACACACTAAACCTTGGTCAAAGGTACTACAGGCCAAGCCTGAACAGCAGGATGCACTTACCTAAGTAAAAGCAGCTCTAAGTTTTCCAAATGAGAGGTGTATTTTGTTGATGATTTTAATACTAAAAAAATAATTTCTACTTCAGTGTATTGAAAAACCACATAATTACCTGCAGTTTGATGTGATGGACAGTGACTTTTGTCGGAACTCTGGGCTTTGGGAGAACTGTCAGGCTTTATGAATGCTGAATCATCTGCATCTGGAGTTAGTGGCAAAAATTCTCTCTCCTGTTTCAAATGGATCAGTGATTGGATTGGAAATGCTTAACACGTATGACAAATTTGAGTGAAGCAGTACTACTGTACCACTAGCATAGACCCAGTACAAATAAAATAACATGCTTTTGCCTTTTATGCCTGATGCAAAGAAAAATCAGAAATGGATTTTGGTAATAGGTATGAAAAAGCTGTTTCCTAAATAATTTTAAAACTTAACAAAGAACAACAAAAACAAAAACCCCACCCCCAAAAACCCTAAAACCTCAAAAAGCCCAAAAACATCCATTAAAGACTTCTGCCCACCAGATTTCAATTGCGTGTTCTTAATACAGGTCTGCAAATCCAATTTCTTTTCCTTTCTTCCTGCTCTCTTCAGTTCTCCCTATCCCCCTCTTCCTGCTCTGTCTTTTCCCCCCTCTTCCCAGAGGCAGGTGACACCCACTGCAGCAGTATAGCCTCCAGCTGCCAACCTCCACCTCACCCATTTATCAGCTACTTGATAAAAACCCATCCTTAGACACTTTCAGGAATTCTCCAGATGGCTCTTGCAATTAGTGCGTGTAATCTGTTCATCTAAGAGACTCAGTTCTACACTGTAGACACTGGTTCTGCATCAGTGCTTCAGCACCCAAACTATGGTCTCACTACAGCCCACCCCTCTGCAGTTTACAACAGCCGTCGCTTTATATAAGCAAGCAGCAAGAAGAACACCATAGGTTAATTAAGTGTGGCAGTTCTGAAGAGCTGATTCATTTTCCCTCTAACTGCTGTTGCAGTCTGGTATGGCTCCATCCTCACAAGGTGAAGGGATTCTCCTTTTTTTTCCTGTCTAGTTCGTAGTTTTCATCTTATCCCACACTCTCATCCAGTTTTCAACTAGTAAGATACAGTTCACTCTTGCAAACACAGCAAGATGGTTTTGTTTTTTGCAGCAAGTCTTCCCAAACTCTATCTAGGTCAATATGACAAGGTAGTGACTCTAAGGAATATCCCAAATTTAGGATCTATTCCATCTGTCTGGAAAACACAACATCAAACCAAGATGATCCAAAGCAATTACAAAACTTGGAGAACACAACAACCTCTTGTTTTTCAACAGTGGATTAACTGATACAGTGAGGCCTCTCCTTACTGTGATTAATACTAAGCTCAAACCAGAATCACATTAGATAATGCTCACCTCAGTATAAACATTACATTCAGACTGATCCACACATGCTGAGTTATCCATTGCATCCTCCTTAATTTTCTCTTGGTTAGGATGTTCAATGTCTGATTCTACAATACTGATGTCATTGGAGCTTACCAGAGTGAGCTCAGGTTCTTCCATAATACCATGCCCTGACTCAGTCTCCTAGAAAATAAATTAATCAAGACATCAGTAAGGAAAAAAAGTAAAAACCCAGTATTTTCAGCAATTAGCAACAACTGCTGTCAGGAAAAGGAAGCTCATTTAACATATAGAAAAATTCATATATCAGAATTTGTATATCAGAATTCAAAAAGCTGAAACAAATAACCCAAAGCAACCAAACAACTACAAAAGCTCCCTGTCTCCACGAGTTTAAATTAATTAATTCTAGGGATTTTTTTTTTAAGCTACATCAACGCTATTTCTTTAAGTTTGCTTATGCTTTGGTTAATTTATTTACCTCCTTCAGGCTTCTAAATGGAGCCAGGGGCTGTTCAGTGAGCTACCCATGCCATGTAACCCAGCTGCATGAGCTCTATCACTTGGTGCTAAGAGAAGGAGATGCAGTAGGGATGCTACAGCTCCTCCAACCACTGTGGGAACTCTGCTCATTTAAACTACTACTAATTATCTCAGTGCTAGGATCTGGAAGAAGGAGTAGGCCAAAACTCCAGGAAACAGGAACTAGAACTGTAAAACCAACATTTGTCAAGCTTTCAGATATAAAAGGTCTAAAGGAACTTTGTAACAACAAAATCCCTGCTTTTGGAAATCTGTTCTACTCACCCAGACTGGAATATGACATGAGCTTCTGGGCACAGGATGAGAATGTTTTTCATGTCCTTGGAATAAAGAACTGTTCTGCTGTACAACAGGGTGCAAATGGATGTCTGAGTCTTCCAAGTTGGTTTCTCTGAGAACCCTCAGAGATTCTTGTCCTTCTGGAAAGCTCTGATCTGGCTCCTCTATGTCCATATTGCATTGAGAATGCAGCTCCACAGCTTTATTTACTTCATCTACATGAACTGATTTTTCAGGAAGCTTCACATCCTTCTTATCAAATGCCTCCAAAGGTAATTTTTCAGAAGACACAGTCTCTTTTACTAACTGCTGAGGGAAAGTTTCATCCATTGTAACTGGTATGGGATCTAGTTGATAAAATGATTTTTGCTCTTCCAGGTGAATCAGACTTTTGTTCTGCAGATCTTCCACTGAACACTGGAGATTAATACATCTCACACTTCTTGACAGCTCTTCATATCCACTTGTAGGTGAAATACAGCTCTCATTGCCTCTGTTTTTAATTCCAGGGGCTTGTTCAAAAGGTCTCTGTGACACAATGTTCATATCCCCTGGCTGATCAGCATTCTGACAGTCATCACTCAGAGTAGATTCTAATTGCAGTGGGTGAAAAGATTCTTCAGATCCTGTTTCAAAAATTGTCAGTAGTCAAACTTATTGCTAGAAAACAGAATTTCCACTTTAAGTCTCTCTATAAGAAGACTTTTCAGTAATGTATAACCAGAAGTCTAGTAAAAAGGAAGAAACATTTTGTTTAAAAAACTGCTAAAGCTTCCTCAAACATAATGCCATTAACATTACAGAAAATTATTCCATCACTGTACACAAAACTTCAAGAAACAACACTTGCTGCTTCTTAGAATATGTTTAGGGATGGACTTTGTGATGGTGCTGACATAGCTACACTGGAAGTCAGAACATTTTACAGCTTATACTCTGTAAATGGAAGCCCTCTGAGTCTCTTTTGGGCCTGCAACAAAGTCTCTAAACCAGAAAGAAAACCATTACTTGGGCAGAAAATCTTCAAAGTAGAAAGCAACATTCAAACTGCAACAGAGACCACTATTCCTATAAGGTACAGTATTGCACCCTAAATTATCTTTCTTTATCTGAGCATAGAAGTCAAGACGCCACTTTCCCCCAGAAGAGGCTGGGAAAGGAGAAAGACTGGGAAACAACATAAA
>NW_005054302.1:10298957-10335423 GCF_000277835.1 Geospiza fortis
TTTTTTTTGTCCTAAGTTTGCTAGTATTGGTTACACAGACTCCAGCATTGTACTATCACCAGGCTTTTTATACACATGGAAAGTGCCACAGAAACCTTTAATGGCTTCCTTTAGATATTTTTTTGCATTCTTTGATACACAGAAAATATCTCGTTTTACATGTATAAAGGATATTCTCTGCTGATAAATAGCAGTTAATGGGGAGGGGAGAATTCCACTGCAACATCAGTCATCAAAAGAAAATTCTCTGGATGATGCATTTGCATATCAGCCTTCCTTGAACAATCCAAAACAGTTTTTACTTGCTTTGTTTTTGGTTATGTTATTTTTCTTCTCCTTTTAAAGCACAACAATAACTGGTTTGGGATTATGAAAACACTTAAGAGATTGGAAGATTTTGCAGTTAAACCACAAAGATTCTGTCATAAGCAATTTAGAAACAGAATGGTTTGAAGTTAGAGTGGAGCTTCCTAAATCCTATTTGTTGTGACTGCAATCACAACATCTTGAAGTGTCAACCTCTTCTAGCACTTTTTATTACTTTGCAAGTCACAAATATAACTGACCAATAACATCTACAGTATAACTACATCTATTACTTAAACTATTGTGCCACACTTCCTGTTCAGCTTTTTGCTGGAGCATCTTGAAACACTGATACACCTGATTCTTGCTACAGAAATATTTAGATTGCTACTAGCCGCATTTGGAATTTTTAGAATTTAGAATTACATGAAATATCAAGTTAATTTAAATTTAACTGCAAAACATCACAAAATATTTTTCATGCTATACGCTACAGTTAACTTAATCATAAACTTCCAATCCACTAAATTAATTATAACACTGTAGCTCAAAAGTTACTGTCATATCCTCCACTTTATTTTGTAGACAGGTAAGGCAGTAATCAAACCAAGAACCACAGTGTGCAGTATAGTGCTGTGACTTAACAGTGGGAAAGGAAAATGGACTTGTTTCTTGAAGAACACAATGTATTTAAAAGACAAATGACTCAGTTCAGAGAGACTCTAACACATGAACAAAATTTTAATCAATTTTTGGGACCTCCTTACTTTACTCAAACTTACAAAGTAATGGAAATACATTAACAAATACTTGAAAAAGGACAGTTTCAGCCAGAGTTGCTATTTCTTTGCCAACCAAATCACCACAGAAGGAATAATTAACATAATATCCATTACAGTGACTTGAATACCTGGTCTGCTTTTGTATCACAGTCATAACTGCTTAAGAAATGAACTTTAAAAAATTTAGGAGTTCTCCCATTAAAGGTGGTGGAGGAGACCGTGTGTGAGAGTGCAGTGGAGTTAAGACATTTCAAAGCAGGGCTGAGAGAAGTGAGATCTGTCCCCACTTCAAACCCACACTAAGGGCTGGTATTTATACACTGTCACAAAGCTGATTTTGAAAACTACACTGAACATACCTAGAGTAACATTTTCTCTAACCGACCCTTCTTCTGATGAAATGTTTTGCCCATTTGTTTCAAGACTAGAAGGCAGACTGCTTCTTTGTCTCTTCAGACTGGAATTTTCTTCTAGAAATGCAGACACATCTGGACTTTCTGTAGAAAATTCTGAAGTCTAGTGGCATAAAAAAATTGATTTAAGATTAATTTTCTCAGAAATATGAAGGATAAAAAGAAAAAGGTAGTTTTTGATTTTTGGATTATGTTTCTGCTACAACCAGCAATCTACATACACAAAAAATACACTGTGTTTTTTTCTAAATAGCATAGGGATTATACATTTAAATCTTACAAAAATCTTCAGCCAAAGCATTTCCTCCACCAGAGTTTTTTCTGCAGTACCTTGCTAAATTCTCTACTGTGTTGGGAAATTCTGTATTGAGAACAGGATGATGATGATGATGTATCGAAGTCAACACTTGGTTCCAAAGGCTGAAAGATCTGGTGATGGAAGTTTGGAAAAGGTCCCTCCATTTCAGGAAAACAGAGTTCAGTTGCAAGAGCTGTAAGAGAAGAGGCTATTTTAAAAACAAACAAACATTACCCACACCCCAAAACCAAAATAAAAGCAAACAAAAAACCTCCAAAACCTCCAACAATGGACATAACATGAGTTGTTTCTATGTACAGTAAATACAGCCTATAGAATTCTGCTGGTATACAAATACCAGATGAAAAATAAAATCTTTACAGCACCCAGTTCTTTGACTCTGACACAATGCAGATATAAAAAGCAATAAGTAAGTGCTACCCTGATTCAATTTTATTATTCTTTAAATGAAAAGGTGAAGTCTATAAGTTCTCTGCTCAGCTCCTGTGAGATTGCCTCAGAAGTAGTGTGGGTTTCTCAGTATAAAACTCACAACAGAACAGGACCAATGAAGAGCCACAAGGATGCTTAGAGGATGGATGTAGCACATGATATTCAAAGAGCAGCTAAATAACTGAGTGTGTTCAATCTTAAAAGAAGAACTAGAAGTGTGAGGGAAGTGGTACAAAAAATGTCTGCTGTCTATTAACTCATAAGAGGTACAGTACAGAGAATCCTAGAATGGTCTGGGTTGGAAGGGACCTTAAAGATCATCTAATTCCAAACCCCTTGCTATGGGACACCTTCCACTTGACCAGTTACTCAAAGCCCCATCCAGCCTGGCCTTGAACACTTCCATGGATGGGGCATCCACAACTTTGGGCAACCTGTACCAGTACCTCAACACTCTCACTATGACTGATTTCTTCTTAGTATTTAATCTGAATCTGTCCTCTGTCAGTTTAAAGAAAATGCAGTCTCTTTGAACATGCAAGAAAAGAAAAAAAAAAAAAACAAGAAAAGAAGAATGTTATTAAAATGTTGCTTAGTGGTATAGAATCTTTGTCTTTGGAGATACTGAGAACTTGCCTGGACAAGCCCTTAAGCAACCAGGTCTAAGTTGGCTCTGCTGTGAGCAGGAAAGAGAATTTGGGTCACATAACTAGAAGGTTCTTCCAGGTCTAGATTAATCTATAATTATATGATTTGAGGTTTTCAAACATTCTAGGAAGAAGCGATTTGAATTAAATCTTCATGATTGCTAATAACGATGTTCTTAGTTTTCATGAATGGTTACATTTTTCTAGAGAGCATAAAATTCCCACCAGCCAGTCAGAGTTTTACCAACTATGTGACCCCTTGTGAACAATGAAGTATTATATAGTATTTCTGTACCCTCCTGAAGTGAAAGCTGTGCATAAACAAGTGACAAAAATGGCACAGGTAGAAAGCAGCCCAGCCACAGTGGCAGGAAGCTGCATAGAACTGACAGAGACGCAGTCAGTCTTTTTTTTTCTGCACTAGATAATCTTTGTGAACATATATCTAACACCAAGCTCCAAGAACATCAAAGTATTGAATTCTTGCATGTACAATCCTTACTGACTTTAAAATGTAAATTGAATATAAATAATACAGACCAATGCCTAACACTGAGCAAGCTCCTCATTCTGTATGATCAGAGAGCAGCACAAAAATGCTATGAAATAATGAGTACCTTGGAAATGTGTATTGTCCTCTGAGTAAGAGTTCAAGTTCCCAGTAGGTCTCCCCAAGATCTGCTGTATCTGGTTTTCTTTATAAAAACACATCTTTCCTTCAGACAACCGACTTTCAGACACTCCAGACAATATCTCTTGCCTCTGCTGCATGGTAAAAGGAAGCGAGGAGTTCCAAGGGTGGCTTCCCGTTTTTCTCACAATTCCAGCTTCTCTTCTATCAGAAGATAATCCTGAAACAATAAGTTAGATGTTCACAGTTATGCATACAAACCACTTGCATTACATCATTTGAAAAGACAGTGCTTAGCATCCTGAAATATTCAGAGAATTGTGGGGTTTTGTTTCTTTAATTGTCTCCTGTCAACGCTCCTACAAAAACCTTACCACACATTTTCACAAATGCAAGTTGCTAATATCTAATTAGAGAAGAGTCAGTACACAGCACTTTTACAGCCTAGCACCTTTACAGAATGTAGACTTAGGCAATACTGAAATAACATCAGAAAAGAATTAATACTGCTATTTTATGCTAACTCGCACACCTTTACCTCCTACTGCATATAAATGTGTCAATCCTTCCATGTGATCTTGAATATCTTCATGACATCCCACAGTGGTTTTATTTTTGCTCAAACAGAAATTGCTTTATATCAACACTAGAAATCTGATGGATCAAGACAACCAAACTCATGTTCCTAAACAGTACACCAATGCTTCTTAATCTATATCTTTATTATTTATAAGCTTACAGAAGAACTGCACAAAGATACCAGAAAAGGTCATTACTAAGCACTGAGTGTATGGTGAAGACACAGCTAGACTTGAAAAAATTTATTTAGTCAAATAACTTCTAGTATTTTTCTTCAAGAAAAAAATCTGGTATTTTTCTTTCCCAACTAAAGAATGGAGAAGAAAAATTTCAAGAAAATTACCTTAGAAATGACTTTAGCTTTCTTACATCAATAAAACACAGGTGTGTCACTTGAGTTAGAAAGCTTACTACTCAAAATAACATCTGTTTGAAAAATTAGGGTTAAAATGAGCCATTGAAATCTCAGGCTGTAAAAACTGTAATCTTCAAAAATTGATTTATAAACATGGAATAACACATATACATACTTTTCTTAAGAAATCAGATGCATGTCAGAATAACCCAATATTATACCTCAAAGTAAGTAAAGCCAAGGGTCACTATCTAATCAATTTCAAACTCAATTCCATGTTGATAAGTAATACTGTCAGGAGCACTTACGTACTTTAATTATAAAGGAATTCGTTTTGATTTTATGAAAAACTAACAACATCAAGAGGCAGACTACAGACAAAAAATAGTAAGAACACATATTTCCCAGAAAACTATTAAAAGTCAATATGGGACTCAAATAATATTTTCACAAATAAGTCCTTAAGAATTACTGTGGTGACAAGCAGATACTGGAACAAGTCTCTTAACTGCAAGACAATCATAGCTCTGCAATAATCCATGATATATATTGATTAGGAAACTTTTATCAGTGTATCATTTTTAGAACAAAAATTGCTGCTTGAAAGCTGCTAGTGTTACAGCTGCATAATAAAACTCAAAATATCCTTTGCCAAAGCAGATGTATAATAATATTAAATTATTGTATTAGTAAAAAATTATAAGCACCTAAGAAAACATTCTCGTTATACTCAACTCTGTAAGATGCATTAATCAACCTTTGGTGAAGTTTGACATAAGTTTATTTCAGAAGAACTTATGTTTGGTGTGTTAGACCCATTCTGCCATAAAATTAAACCACAATTTTCCTTCTACAAGAACAACAAAACCTGAACACTCACCAGTGTCAACAGGGCTTGCATTCAACATTTCACTGGTTGAAAAGGTGCCAGTGGAAACTGTTGAAGTTACATCACAGGGTATTCGTTGCATGAAAGCCTCTGAACCAGGCACTTCCTAGGATAAAATAACACACCTATTATTACCATGTATTCACATGGTCAGAAGTAAAGCTGTAAACCCACACATTCTATTCTGAGCTCAGTTCAAGTGTAGGAGCCTTCATGCTTTGCACAGTCAGGCAAATATAGATTCATCCTTGCTCAGTACAACACATTCACACTCCATGTCCCAGGCACATCACCCCCCAACAGCCCCCTCCCCTCTCTCTCATACACACACACACACATTCACACACTCACTCTCATATAAAGCCTCTCAGAACTGCATATAAATCATGACACCTGGAAGATTGTTTTATCTTCTGGTGGTCAGATTTGGCTATTTCTCATCACAGACCCACTTCAGTTGAATTGTGGATCTCAGAGGGACATACATGCAAAACATTAAAAACTCATGAACTTTATAAGTACTTTCAATATTGAGCTTTTTGCATACAGGAGACTTAAAGCCTAATTCTATGAAATTAAACTAAAATATACAAAATCTTCTAAAGCATTATCTTCTTTAAATGTAAGGTAAGCTCTATAAAGTTACGAAGCAGATAATGAGGGTTCTTGTACTTCAAAATTTTGAAGAATTAGATGTGAACAGTTCTTCTCTGACTTAAAATGTGCCCTAAAAAATCTAGGAAACCCTTCTGCTACATTTTTCATTATGTACTACTCTATATATATATGTATTTAACATACACATGTAGAATATTTACATCCAGAGGTACTTTTATAAATCAATGTCATACACAGCATGGTTTAAATACTGTTTTTATCTGCTACCAAAATGATGGAATATTTGAAGTACAGAAAGGGGGGAGACTGGCGCTGGTTTTGGCAAGGCTTTTAACACTCTCACAATATTTTATAATCCCAGTTTGGATGTTGCAACCTGGATGGATGGACAGTAAGAAGGGTAAAAACCTGGCTGGATAATCAGGTTCATATATCAGTGACTAAAGGGTTACACACTCTGTGGAGGTGAGGAACAAGTACACAGGGCACACACTGGGTATTTGGCAATGACCCAGAGGAGGTGACACCACACTTTGATCAAATTTGCAGACACATGAAGTCAGGAAGAGCATCCCATGCACTGAGCAGCAGTGCTGGTATCCAGAAGGACCTCTGAGGCTGCCTCTACAGGAATGGTATGAAGCTCAGCAAGGGCAAAGTCCAGCACCTGGGAAGGAAGAAGCCAGAGCACCAGTCCCAGCTGGGCCTGCCTGGGGAGCAGCACTGTGAAAAAGGAGTCTCAGCAAGCTGAGTGTAACCCATTGTGTGCCCTGACTGAGGAGCAACAGCATCCCATGCTGTATGAACAGGATCAGAGCCAGAAGATGCACCACAGTGGTTACCTCTTTACTTGGTGCTTGTTTTACTGCTGCATTTAGAATATGCTCCCACTCTTAGCCACCCAATACGAGAAAGAAAGATTACATCACAAAATAAAGAGTGAGTTACATGATTATTTTGTTATGACCAACCGTATTATCAAGCCTCAGTGATGGTCCAGAACTTGTTCTAAGCCTCTCTCCACCTTCAGGAGCAACAACCGGTGAATCTTGAGACACTTGAGAATCCTGGGACTGGGCTGAACACAAAAGTAACGGAAGCAATGAGGAACCAAAATCCACTTTCGAATTCATAGTGAGCAATGCACAGCAGAGGGCAGTAACACTCCACTGCTGCTGGCCTCACTCTGCAGGCACTGATTCTGCCCAGCCTTAACCACTTTCACCTACACAGCACTTTTTGCTGCACCACACCACCAATTTCATCAGCGACCTGTGGTCCTTGACACACCTTCCTAGAATTTCTAACTACCACAGAGCAGACAGGAAGAGCTGGAAATTAATGTTTTGGCTTAGCAGAATGAAACATGGCTTTGCCAGTGTTATCACAATCATTTCATGGGAGTGGGGGGAATCCTTTACAATCTACCATTACAGTGAATACAAAGAAAAGCAGGAATTCTAAGTGAGTCAGAGAAACCAGAAGAACTGAATTGCTTAACTATAGCATGACTAATACCATGGAACTGAGTCACTTCTGCCATAATGCTTTTACACATGAAAGTAAGATCAGTATCTGCAAAAAAAACACCACAGCAGCACCCAAAAAATGCAATTTCTGCATTCAGTGCTGATAAGCACCTTCAAAGTTTGACAATTCTATGATTATAAGTTAACTGTCACAAACAAATACATATTATTATTTCCAGTATAGTTTTCAAGAAAGAAGTGCTAAGTATGAAACTGAAATTAAACACAAGTGAAGTAGGCATGTTTTCTCCCAATTCTAAAAAGGCTGCTAATGACAGACATTTCAAATCCCCAGCTTTTATATGACTCTCTACTTAGGTAGATCTAAATTTTTCTGAATCCTAACACTGGTTTGTACTTTGTGTATGCTGAAACTCAACTTCTTACCAGATGGCAAACTCTGGTTGTTCTAATTCATACTATAAAAAAAGGGAAATGTTTCCTCTGTAAAGCAACAACATCAATGGACTGATATGATATGACAATAATAAAGATTGTGTTCTCAATAAATATGAAGCATTTTGAAACTCATTTCAGGGAGAGGAAAAAAAATCCAAGCTTTCTTATAGCCACTATTATCCAGTAGACATCTAGGAGAAAGTACAAAACATAAATGGAAATACATCTAAAACACAGTTATTTAGAGGTCAAGTACTCAGCTCAAGTCTGCTCCTCTTCCTTGGAGCAGGATACAGGAGACAGAGGATGCTGGAAATGAGCAGGGCCTTCAAGAAAATTCCTTGAAGAAGCATGAAAATTGCAATCATCTAATCAATTGCCATTTAAATATCTCCATAAGAGAAAAAATGCATAGCACAAAAGATTGCTAAACCTAAAGTAATAACAAGAAGCAGCGTCTAGAAATGGCTGTCAGACGTTCAGAAACTAGAAATAGACTATTTATCTTAAAATTTAATAAAAAAGTAAATGCTGGAGCAAGCTACCACATAATTCTCCATTTCTTGATACCTTTCCATCAACACTAGAGATACTTTTCTGAAAGAAGTTATTTTATTTTCTCTAGAATATCACCAGGACAGGCAGTCATTCAGGACACACTAGAGATGAGATTCAAGCATTTAATAATCTCTTGTATATAAATTCTGTGGACAGCTATGTTACAAATATTTAGTTACTGAACTGCAATAACCTGCACTGTTCTTGTGATATTAATATCAGGGATGAACAGTATCAATTTCATGCTATAAACCAAACTACTTAATTAAAAATCCATGCTCATATCCCATGACTTTATTATATTAATATCTGTAAAAATCCTGTATTTGGTGATTCATAAAGGAATTTTTCAGTCTTCTCTCCCAACTCTAAAATAATAGTGCAAGGTTCTTGTTCCTCACAGCATCCTGATATCAACATGGGACTTTCATGTTTTAACTTTCTGGCCACTACAATCACAAAGAACTGATGTTCAAAAGCTGAATCTGCAGTATCTCAAATGCTTACTTTTACTCCCAAGAGGAATGGCAGTAAAATAGCAGCAATTATTTTAGGGTGCAATTTGAAAGACAAATGACCAAAAATCCAATCAGTGAAGACAACATAAAAACAGGGCTTAGTCCAAATCCAAACATGTAGACAAACAAACAAACAGAAGCTAAACTGGTAACGGAAAAGACAGTCTGTTGAAATGCCAAATTATGGACAACTATTTGTGATTACTAAAGATAAACTGAAATATTAGGTTAGCCGGGATCACAAAATAAAGTTGTGCTTGGAATAACATCCCTGTACACAGTAGCAACACATGAAGATAATCACATCTGGAACACTGCTCAAGGGAACCACTGCAGATACACAGAGAGACAAGCCTGATGATGTGCCCCTCAAGGAAGACTGTGGAAGAGGCGTATGTATCAAACCTAATCACTAGTTGCAGGCTGACTTCCTAAGGAAATGAGGTTTATGCAATCAAACTTGCCTGTCTCAGCTGCAGGATTACTCTGTAATTACCTATTAACAGTTTTGAATTCTATTGGCCCATTCTAGCCAAACAGGATTGGAAAGAACATCAAATGTCCAAAGTTCCCAACTCATCCTATCAATGCATCAGTGGCATGTAAAAGAGCAACTCAGATTTTAGACTCATTGGTGGCACTCATGGCAACATCACTTCAGCAGTTACCTGTTCTCTGGCTGCAACCAGCTGATCAGTTTGTGTAGCACTTGCAACCACTCAGTACTGAGCACAGAGATTCATCTCCCCTAACCACAAGGAATCCTTAAGACCCATTTTACAGACATGGCTGCCCTTAAATTTGAGAGGCAAATTATATAGGCAGCTAATTACAGACTTTTCAAAACAACTGCCTGTTACCCAAGGCAACTCTCCTATCAAAGGAAACTCACCTCTGTTGATAAAGCATCTGCATGTAAAAAGCAGACTTACCAACTTTTTATTTTCATCTTTTATTTATGATTTGAAAAAGCATGTGAGCAGTGACTAGGGATTTGTACACATCTAGTGGTTCTGTAATCATGAAAGCAGTACAACTCCTAAGTTGTAAAGACTTATATTATCTGGTCAAAGGTTCAAACCAGCAAGAACATTACTGCAAAGAACAAGGTCAAGGATCACACAAAGCACGCATTTGCTCTTACCTGTAGAGATACAATTACATCTTGAAAACATGAAAAAAATGCAAACATGTTCTGGTAAGAATCAAGTACCAAAAAATATTTAAAAACCAAAATAAATAAAAAATCATAACCAACAACCTAAAATTAACCTTAACTTTTCCCTTCAGAAACTCTGTATTTAAAGTGCAAGGGGCTGTAGATTTTCTTGCTGAAATACCACACTAGTTACTGAAACTACCAGAGAGAGCCTCACAGCCTATATGTTTTCAAGATTATTGCTGGCACTTTTGGTTGCTGATCTGCTCAAGAGGGCAATCCTCTTAAACACATAATCACAGAAAGCTTCGGGGGTTTTTTCTTTTAATATAGATGTTCACATAAAGTTTCCTAATCCTCTTACATAAACTATTGCATTGTTCATATACAAAAGTCTATAATGTAAAAATGCACTACACCAAGACATTTTATATTAATTTGGTAACAGCTGCTCTAGCAATGGTTCTACAACTTACTCAGAAAAATACAAGTCTTTTCATCAAATATTGTTAAAAGACAAAATGTTTTCATGATAATTGAAGTTCAAAGATAGATATACTTCAAAATGGGCATTCTGAGAAATAAACAGCTGAAGGGAAATGAGCTTATATGTACTTATTCAAAACAACTCCAATTCCAAGTAAATCATATTGAATTGGAAATGATGTCTCAATGCAAACAAAATGAAAAATTAAAGCTTTGGGCCAGTGATGAAATTTCTAGCAAAACCAGGATATGTATAGTACATAGCTGTATTGCTTGTAACAACGGGCATATGAAAGCTGCTAAGTTTCTGAGAACTCCTCTGCAGCTCCAGTAATATTTTAGATGGATACTGAAAACTGTACTGGACCATGCAACACTGTCATCTTGTAATAACCTTCAGATTGCTTTAGTGAATGTTTTACAAACTAGTCATCTTTGTTCTTTTATAAAGCCAGTCAAGTTACCCATAACATGCTTAGTAGGTTTCAATGTCCTTGTAACAAAACTTTCTAACAAAAATTCTTTTCTTGATAACCAAAACAACTTGTTTTATTTTATGGAATCAGAATAACTCTGCCACCTATGAACATGGCCTATCCTCAAAGGTATCCTTGTTCAGTAAAAGCTCTTCACAGACAGACGAGAATAGAGCTAAAGCAGTCCTTACAATATTACACTGCTGCTCCTTTTGACATATTCAGTGGAGCATGGGAAAAGCCTATGATGGCTACTAGAAGAGATCAAAGCAGAACGGACCTCTCTTGAATACTGGCTATGCACAAACTTTTCCCAGACAGGACAGCTGTCACAGCTACTTGAAAATTCCAGGTGTCTGGCTCAGCTCTAGCATTGTATTAGTCTCACTAGCTGAGAGTCAAGGCTAATGCACTGTGAGCTGATAGTCACAACTGCCTAATTAACCAGAAATTGCAGATACAAAATAATTACCTGACACCAAACAAGGTAACAGATCACAAGGAAATGGAATGAAGCTGCATTAGGGTAAGCTCAGACTGGACATTAGGAAAAGGTTTTTCAGTGAGAGGGTGGTTAGTCACTGGGACACATTCCCCAGGGAAGTGATCATAGCACTAAGGCCATCAGAGTTCAAGGAGCAACTGGGCAGTGGCTTAGTTTTAGGTAATCCTGGGAGAAGCAGGGAATCACACTCAACGAACCTTATAGGTCTTTAAATTTGAAATATTCTACAATTCTCAATTTTCGTGTCTGTCACACCTACGACATTATTCTTTCCAAGTTTTCTTGAGCTGATAAGATCTCAGCCTTCTATTTTTTGTCCCGACCATATTTATAAGTAATTTCTTATGCACACTGATCTTTCAATGGACTTCTAGATCAACACATTAACAGTCCGGAAGTCTTTTTAAGCACTGGTTTCCCTTCTATCAATACAGGAATCACTGGGTACTGAATCAGGAATGGCACTGGTCTACCCAAAATAGGTTCCCGCCTGGAATACCTGCAAACCTTTACAAGTCTAAAGGTTACAGATGAAAAGCACATGCCCTGGACAAGAAACTGTTGACCAGCAATGAAGTGGCCTGCAATGTGGACTTGTTACCAGAGTGGTAGTGGATCACAAAAACCCAAAAGACAAAACCTCATTCATTTTGAAACAAGTGCTTATTGAAACACCCTTTTTAATACTCAAAATTCAATGGCACTGCAGGTTCTTTAACAGTCAGATCATATTCTACAAATAAACAGCAGCAAAATCAGCAATGTTGAATGGCTGAATGGTGTTCTTGAAGGGAGAGGATTTCCTCACCTGATTCACATGAAGTTTCAGCAGCCATCATCAGCAATTCTTTTAATAATCTTCCTGGTGGATTAGTTTGCCTTGGACTTCCATTGGAGGCATTTCCTTCATAGCTTGTTATGCCTGAGGGAAAAATACCTTCATGAAGAGCATGACTGATGTTTCACACATGCAAACTCCCAAGAGGTTGAAATCTGAGCAGTTTCTCTAAAACCATCATCTGTTTTATCTGGATTTAAAACACCTGCAATCAGTTTAGGTATAAAAAGGAAGCGTTTTGCACTTCATGAGGAACATTAAGATGCACATTCTATTCTATAGAAATAAACTGCGGAATTTGTATGGTCTCCATTTTAATGAATTTAGCCAGATCACATCAGTCTATGCATTATACAGAGTGAAAGATTATGCAGCTCATAGACTTCTCAAACACTGATTCCTAACTCCACCAAATTATTTCTTAAAAAAAACCTCAAACTAATTTTTTCACACAGCAAGCCCAAGAAAACTTGCAGGAACTTCTCCAGACCCAGAGGTAATACAGCTTCTCTGCTCTAGTTTAAAGATTTCTTTCTCTGCAACCCAGCCCACAAAACAGCCCTTTCTGGCCACCCAATCCAATAAAAATCTCAACATTTTACTACCTACTATTACCAATGGTTTGATAATATAAGAATAAATCACCTATGGATCATAACAGTACTATACAGCTAAGTTTAAGTTACTAAGCCAAGTGTTTTCGAGAACATATTCTTCCATCAAAACCTTCCCCTACAGAACTTGCTATCTAATCAAGGTATCAAATAGGTCCAACAAGAATTCTTCTGCACAAACTGACTAGTATTGACTACTTTTCTTTAATTGAAGGATGTCCCATATCAGCTGTTTCATTATTTTGCAAGAATGCCAGCCTGACTAGCCTATAATTTCTCACATTGTTCTGCTGTGCCTTTTTAAGAACACAACATAAAAAGCTTTGTAAAATACACATTACATTTTAGATGTGAAGAGACACTGAAAAAAAATTAAATGTTTACCTTTAGAAAACACGAGTTTGTTGTACCTGTTAAATAATATTCCTTACAGAGAATTGCAAAGCATTGCCAGCCGACTTTAACAAATATATTTATAAAATTTTTATTGCTCTCCAAGTTTTTGCAACAAGTATTGTTAAGTAGAAAAAAAATTTTAAAAGATGGCCTAAAAATTTCTGTAGAAGCTTGATACTAACACCTTACTTGAAAGATTTCACAGTCACTTACTTGGTATAATCAAAAAGCAAACCTTTAAACAAAATCTACCAAGTTCTCTTTAGACTTACTGTAAAACTGCCTATTAACACAGATCCTGCCCAAAAGAAATATCAACAGGGAACTCAGGCCATAGAGTAACTGAATTTTCTTTTCCTGGTGTTTAAATTTTGTTTAAATTATGTTTTTCTAGACAGATACTCACAAAAGAATACTCTTCTGAACTACAACTTTGCCAGTATAAATTATACTTTAAGAAAGGCAACAGTATCAGCTATAATTTCCTAATAATCTCAAAGATTATATCCCTCCAATCTGTTACTCATAACAGCACTTATTACATATTTTATACTTTACCTGCCAAAGAGAGGCTGCAATTCTTCGGCGTGTCTACCTCTGGTATAACACTAAGTTCATGCTGTTCCAAACCAAGACCTAACTTGACTTTTGTCACTGGTGGTTTGGAAGATCTCCATTTCTGTTCTCTACAGAGAACTTTCTCAGGTTGTTCTGCAAAACAAAGTTTAGTATGTTGCAATAATATGTATACAAACACACACACTCCTCAAATAACTTGGAGAGATGGAAGAGAACTCCAACTCAGCTGTAAAGCAATAAAAATTATAATGAAAAACAAAACAACAGCCTTACCAGTTTGCTCAACTGGGCCAATGCATCGTGAAATTGTTTCACTTCCATGAAATTTACTCCTGCCACAATTCTCTTGCTGGTAGTTTTCTGAGACTTGGAAGAAGTCAGTTGTCTTAATCCTGACAGGCTTTTGTGCCTCTGTCACTTCTTCATTTGCGCACATATACCTCACCTGAGAAGGGAAGAAGCAGTTTTATATAAGATTATATTTATATTCATTTATCAAAAGAGCATTTTCTCTTGTGTGTATTCCATACAGGACAATATTGAGCACACTGAGAAAGCAGTTCAATTATGCAGGATACCAGACAGATCTGCTTAGCTCACAAAAACATTTGGACATGGAGGTATTTTAGTGAGCTCTACAAACCTAATGTGCTAAAACACATTTAGTTAAATTTTCAAGGCCTTTGTGAAATTAGATCAGAGTACTCATCATTTTTAACAGGAGAAATTCCCAACAAGTCTGCTTTTACTTTTTCAGCTCCTGAATTCAAGAATTTTAGCTGCTTGGGAACTGCAAAATCAAAAGCCAGGAACTATAGGGAACAGTTATTCCTCTAAGATGGCTTCTGTTTAAAAAAAAAAAACAAAAACACAAGAAGAGGCAAAGGGAGGCTCTTTATAAGCTCAAAAATAAACTTGGATTTTTCTTCTGTTACTGAGAAACAAGCAAATTACAACTCGAGTCTGCAGCAGCCAAACCAGCTTCATAGTGGGCACACACAAAAAGACAAGCTTTAAAAATTATCTATTCAAGATGTTTATGATATCCTTTCAGGTATTACTTATGTATTTTTAATACAAGGGCTGCTTAACACATAGAGGTGCATTTACAGATATGAAGACAACTCTACCTACAGGTATTTCAGACAACAATTTCAATAGGCATTATGTTCAGAGACCAAGCACAGACCTTCACAGTATTTCTGTTAGACTTAATAAAACTGTGCTCTCGGAGCTTTACAGAGGAAAAGCACTGATTAGAAATCAAAAGTCCTAATTGAAATTTTCATTATGGGAAATCACCTAAAACTATCAACACTCCATGGGAGTACAATGTAGCATTGACTTGTAGGTTTGATCACCTACTGATGATTGCCCATGCAAAGTGTTTCTAAAGCTTACCTGCTTGTTTAGAAGTTCTTTCAAAGCCTCTTGCTGTCTCTGCATCTGTTCCTTCAATTTATCTTGCTTCTGTAAAAGTAGTTTTTCTTGTATTCTCTGTTTAGAAAGAAGAGCTTCTCTTTGTGCATCTAGCTGCTCTTGCAATTCTTTCAAATACTTTTGCTGAGCTTGGATGCTTTCTGATGAGGCCAACACTCTCTCCCTTAAGCTTAGTATACCAGAGTAATTTAATGAAGATGCAGCTCCTGCTTTTGACATCAAGAATTCTTCAACACCCTGGGCTTTAGATTCTTCATGCACTAGAACTGTGGGTTCAGAAAGATTGAGAGGTTGATCAGGGCTTGTTTTGCTGTTGCTCTCTACAGATCCCTGCTGATAGGTTAAAGGATCAGCTAAGGCTGATCTCTTTGTGACTGGCATGACGGGTGTCTTAAATGGATGCTCTTCTCCAGCTTCCATCTTGTTTCGATAGTTAGATATCTTCTGAGGTAACTCTTTAGAGTGTACTGTTTCTGAAGACTCAGAGGAACTTTCTGCAGGCAACACAAATCTAAAGTGCTGTTGGTGTGCTTCTGGTTGTGTTCTTACTGCAGTCACTTCTTTCCTGATGGACTCTGATGGTAAACGGGACTGGAACAGTTCTCTGATGTGACTATTGGCAGTTTCGAATATTCCCAATTGTTCCTGTGAAGGACAGTCACAAGGCAAGTGAAACCCTCCATGCTTCAATTCTGATGCTTCTGAAAACTGCACTGATTTTCCAGGACAAATATTATGCACTTGCTCCTGCTGCTTCTGTGAAGATGGTTTTTCCAACATACCCAACACTCCTGAAAACATAGGTAATGACCGCACATAGTCTTGGGCGTGAACTTGTTCTGATGCCTGGTACTGTGCTGGCTGCGCTCCTTGCGTCTGTAGGGGCGGCTCTGAGACCAGCTCTAAATTAATGGGCTTTGTTTCCCTGGTGCTCAGAGGTGTTTCAGAAGCAGACAGGTACCTTTGCCTCAGTGTATTTTGATACTCCTGTAGATTCTTTCTAACTTCTTCAATGGTTTGTTTGTGCAACCTGAACAGAACCAAAACATCAATCTTTTCAAAGCAGTGCAAAAACAAACAGCAATTTCAATAATCAATCACTTTGAACAGGGATTTAATAAAGACGCTTTACATTCCATAAAGACACTTACCTTTTTTGCTGCAGAAGGCGTTGTTGAAAATTACGGATTGTCTGTCTATGACTCTCTTCTCCTGGACTCCTGGCTTCTGATACATTTCCAGTCTAATCAAAATAAAATAATTTTAATTGCACATATACAACTAACTCACAGAAAACTATTGTGGCATCAGCCTTAAGCTGTATGCTCTTGCACCTAAGTTTACAGAAGCTGCTGGGTACCACCATGTTTGAATGAAGTCTGTGAGATTTCAGCCTGAGGCAACGAAGCTAAAGGAGTTTCTAGAACAGATGGCCCACAGCTACAGCCTCTCTCTGCACACACCATCAAAGTCAATGGTGCTTACAGCAGCTCAGCCTGAAGAGGTAAATATACCCTACAAACTCAGGAAGCAATGAGCCAGTGTAGCTGCATTTCCAAGGCAATCAGGCTCTCAAAAGAGTACTGGTTGTGCAAGTGAAGCAAGATTTTATACATAAAAAGATTACTTTCCTTCAACATCCTCCGTAAATTTCTCTTCTTTAATCAGCTGTTTGAGATTTAAACAAAGACAGAGGCAGATTTTTCTCTTTTTTCTCCCACTATGATTTTTTTACCTTTCTGAAAAAGGTTATGTCTGTATGCACAATCATTATGTGACTATAAACCAGATTTTACTAACAGGTATTATTATCAAGGCTGCCACTTGAACTACAGAGAGACAATACAACAGCAAAAGTCACAATCACAAAATCACAGAATATCTGAGTTGAAAGGGACCCACAAAGTCATCAAAGTCCAGTTCCTGGTCCTGCACAGGACCATCCCCAAGACTCACAGCATGTCTCTGAGAGCATTGTCTAAACTTTTTTGAACTCAAGAGAGTCTTGGTGCTGTGACCACTTGTCTGGGAGTTGTTCCTGTGCCCAACCATCCTCTTGGTTAAAAACCTTTTACCACAGTATCTAACCTAAACTTCCTCTGACATATATTCATGCCACTCCTTCAGGTCCAGTGATACCATGCGAAATAGAAGCTTGTACACTAGAAAAAGAAGCTTTAATAGGTACAAATTTCTAACTCACAGACTAAAAAATAAAAATTGTCTTAATTGGTAAATGGCATTCTTTATTTTTATTATAATAGTAAATGAAAACCCACACACAATTCTCTGTTATTATTCACCTCATGTTCCATTTGGTTCTGTTGGTCTGTGGAATGGAGAGTGCGGCTTTGCACCAGCTGACTTTGCTCTTCCTCTTCCTTTTTTTTCTTAGCCTGCTCCAAACAGGTTTGCATTTGGATATTCAGATAATCAGCCTCCAAAAGAGCTTTCTCTTCCTCAATTTTTTTAATCAAGGCCAGCTGCTCCTGTTTCTGTTTCTCTATTTCCTCATTCTA
This sequence comes from Geospiza fortis, assembly GCF_000277835.1. Taxonomy (NCBI): domain Eukaryota; kingdom Metazoa; phylum Chordata; class Aves; order Passeriformes; family Thraupidae; genus Geospiza; species Geospiza fortis. The sequence goes on from NW_005054302.1 coordinate 10,316,945, forward strand.
TCAAAAGAAAAATGAGGGGGGAATCTCTAGAACCAAATGACAAAGAAATCAGACTGCTCACACACACCACCACACACAAACTTTTGTTCCAAATTACAGAAGAAATTCTATTGCTGGTGATAGGTATTTCCAAGTTGCAACGGGACCTTTAAAAGTAGTTTCAAAGTCTACAGGAATAACTTTGTTTTACTGGTTCAATATTTCTAACAATCCCTGAGTCCATTTATTATCGCACTATTATCTGTTCTCAAATTAATAAAATGGATAAAATCAGAATTCATTCAAGATGTTATCTTCCAAAGACTGCAAAAGAAGCCATTTTCCTAAACTTACTTGAAAAATCTATTTTGCATTTTATTCAGTTTTTCATCAGAGTTCAACACATCTAAACATTAATTCAAGCTTTACAAAAGCTTCTGAAATAGCTAATGTATAACCACTTTGAGAGCACTCCATAAACCTCTGAAGTAGTGTATTCTGTTTATTTTTATTCTCTTTCCATGTACCTAGCAGCTACAATTCACTTAGATCCACTAGTGACAGCATATGTGCTTTTAGAATGGAAGCAAAGAAAAATTTCAAAGTACTGGCAAAGATGAAGTGGACAACAGCCTTTAATAAAAGTCTGAAAGGGGATGTCAGGAAAAGCAACCCAAGAAAATGAAGGTTAAAAAAAGCAGCCACACTTTCACAAAGGATCTGTTACTTCTTGGGGTTTTTTTTAAATATTACTATTTTGTCAAAATTTGTTTCCTTGATTTCTGAACTTAAACTCCACAACTGAAGGCTGCACGTAGACCCAAAATTCTGCTTTTTTCAAACAGTTTTTTTTAAACCTACCACATAACAGCTGGTATGTCTCTAGGGATACAACAAATATTAAAATACTGTGAAACACAATACACGATATAATGAAATAATGCATAAAGGAATTATTTTCTAAATGTAATAAATATAGCATTCCCAGACTCACAAAAAACTTCCTGCATTTGCTTCCTATATAACCAAAAAAAATTACTCAAGGTTTGCATGCGTTTCCTGTCACTCTAAACACAATCCAACAGACTTTCCTACATTATTACACAGGGTAAATAAAGTTTTCAGAGTTATGTATTGCTGACTATACCCTTCCTTTATAAAACAAAGATACTAATGTACAACTGTGATTTTCATTTAACCATGACTACCCTTGCCTACAGCACCTGTTAGATTTGAAGAAACTGGGGGTTTCCACTCTATTCTAAATTCCAGCTACAGCTTCATCATTTTTGAGAAGTATAGAAAATGTTACAGTAAAAGTTCAAATGTTAAAGAGTGCCTATAGCTGCTCTATAACCTGAAATATTTTAAAATCTTCTGTAAATCGTTTTTTTACACCACAACTGAGGTAAGAATAAATACAAACACACTTACCCACTTCTGTTTCTCCTCTTCCCTTCTCATTTTAGCTGCCTCTTCCATTCTGATTTTAGCTGCTTGTTCTTGAGGATGGATTGGAACTGACTTTTCATCTGCAACTGTATTTTCCAACGTTTTCATAGAGTATAAAATATACATGTTATTTAGCTGTAATTGCAGTCAGAGCAAGCCTTGGATCTTCTTTACATCTTGCTTTACAGTTTCCCAATATCTCTCAACAAAACGCATAAGCTGCTCTTGAAAGGATCTATATCCTACTACTCTGCCTGTCTCCATAAGCTGGAAAATCAGTTTTTTAATATTATTTAAGTCTTTATTAGTCCTTTATTGTGTGTCTTTCTTGAATACCAGTAATGTCCCAGTTTCAATGGGACTGAAAATTATTTCTAATATTACTTGGGAGGCCAAGAGAAGATCATCCTGAAGAATCAAAAGCCACTTGGAACAAAGAGGGTCTAAAACTGGCAGTACTGGGCAAACAATCTAACATTTGACTATTGCACAAAAAGCAAGTCTCAATCCTGTACTGTTAGCTTCAAATAGCAGCACATTTTCCCCAAGGCATGGTTTCACTCATGCTGCACTCTCCAACCCCCAGGCATTATGCTGGCATAGCCATGTACATGATGGAACTAAATCACTTTATCTTGTTTAAAAAAAACAAGCACCCTATGGAAACAAATTACCCAAAAGCAAAAAATCCAAAACCACATGCCACAACCTGATCACTTGAAAACTTCAGAAATCCCACTCAATATACAATATCACCAATTCAGCATTAGTCTAACCAGAAGGGCACCAAGGACAGACATGGGAAGTAACCCCAAGATGATGTGGCTATCAAACAAACTGTAGTGTTTAACTGCTATAAATTCCAATTTAACAAAAAGGTCTTTTGGAATGGTGCCTAAAAGCAGAAAAAAATCCACTCATCAGCTTATGCTTGTCTTGGGCATTTATAGCTGCGAATCTCCAAAGAAAGCAGCTTTTCAGTTCAACAGGTACAGAACTTCAATGCTGACTCCTGCACTGAGAATTCTATCCATGGAGACAAACACCTATTAAAGTACAGAAATACCAACTGTGACAACAATTTGAGTGAGATTTAAAAGAGAGAAAGAGATTTTGGACATCTGCTCTCTTCAAGATCTTAATGGACAAGTTGGACATAAGAGCAAAAAATCTTTCTTATTTGTGGTTTCAACAAATCCACAATGCCTTGTAGGCACAGACAGGAAACCGTACTTTCATTCAGTGTGTCAAAACATTTAACACTGAAAGTTCATTAAACAATTTTGTCACAGTCACAGTCCCCCCATAAAAGTCTTTGTGCTCTTACACAACAAACTTTGATGCAAGTATGTACCTTTGGCTTCACACACTGTATTTTTCTGCTGCTCCTTGTTAAGTTCTAAATCACATAATGGTCTCCTTTCACTAACAATTGTGCCCGATTCAATAGTTTCAAATTCACTTTGACTCTCTTTCTCACTTTTTGATGTCCACTCATCTTTTTGGCTTCTAATTTTGTTCAACAATTTCTTTAAGACAAGTTTTGATCGAGGTTGGCAAGTATTTCCTTCTTCATGCCCTATAAAGAATAGAAACTAAGAGTTAAGAGTTTTGGGTAACGAATATCTTCGTACCATAAAAATCCACTATTTTTTTAATTGCTTACAGAGTTGGACAAATAGGTTAGGTGTATTTTTAAAACCTTAGCTCCATTTTCTCTTACCTGCAAAAGAAAAAAGCAGTAACTTGTCTCTGCAAGCTATGAAAGAAGGACTAAGCTGGATGCAGTGTTTTATAGTCAATCTGTAGCAGAAATATGCAGTACCATCCCCACACCTGCCTCTGCTTTCTATCAACACTGGCAACACAACACACCACAGACCAAACACCAGACTGTGCCACCCAAGGGATGCAGAAGTGCTTGGCCAAGAAGCAAAGCTCATGGACACTTCTGGCTCATATCACATGACCCTGGACATGCCACAGGCAAACAGGACACACTCGTGCATCCATTCCAACCTACTCACAATATGCAGCAGCTCAACCACAAACCCGAACACAAAAGACACACAAGAAGCAGACTATAAAGCTTCAGCTTTGGAATATCTCGAAATCTTAAGTTCACACATCAGCATCAATCCATAATTTATACTAAGTACACAGGAATAATTATGGCTACTAACAGTATAGTTCTTACAACTGAAAATTATTCTCAGCATACTAATGAACTGAAGCATATCAGAAAAAGAAGTCACATTTTCATTTTTAAATTCATAATCATTAGGGTATTATCCTCTATGCTAAACATAAACCAAATTACACTGAATTATTTTATGCACATTAAGAAGTTTTACTACTTAAGGCATTTTACTTATTCTAAAATTTATTTGATATACGAATCCTTTCTAATATAAAATGAAAAGGTTTAATTTAAATATGCAGTTTAGAAGTTTTACTTTCTGGCTCATTAGGGACCTCCTCTTCTGTCACATGTCCTGATTCTTGCTGAGTATCACAAGGAAGCCCTAGTTGAGTGTCACAAGCAGATTCATGCTCCAAGGAGATATCAAGATCATTATCTTGAGCTCTGTCAGAAGGGGCTGGCAAAGGCTGTGGCTCAAACTGCAGAATCAGGTCTCCTTTCATGTCTAATTAAAAGAGCACAATGAAATAAAATGACCATTTGGAATACAAATCAAACAACACTGGAAGACTACACTCACACACAAATCCCCAGGAAATTAAAATATCAATAGGTTATTTCACAACAGATTTAATCCAGCTTTTTTTTTCCCCACCAAAACACAAGATTGAAAACTGTTTAGAACAATGGCCATCTATTCATTCAGAACCTCCACAGCAGTTTCCACTAGAATATGCTGTCTTTCAAAATGAAAGTTGATGGGATGAAAGGCTCAGCTTTACACCAAAAGGAGCTCACAAGGAAAATTACACGTGGTCCTAAGAACTTCATCAAGGAAAAGACACACCCTGACCTGGCTGTTCATAAGGCTGCCACAGGAGAATGATTGCACAGTCCAGGTGTGAAATCCCAGAGGACTGCACAACAGGAATTCCCCTATGATCATCCTAAATGACTGAGGGATGACTGCCTACAAGGGATGTGGGACACAGCAGAAGATCACCTTCAAATTTTATGCTTGTTACATGTACCTGGGGGAGGAACCCAAGGCAGGGAAAGGATCGAGTTAGCCAAGAGCAGAACAACTATGAGATAAAAGTGTAAAAATAGTGAGATAAAATGAGACAGTCAGTCCACTTGTCTGGCCATGCACTGTACCTGACAGTCTGTTCTGTTTTCTCACTAAATTCCACTTGAGCTGTTTTTCTGCATGAGGAACACTGTGTTTTGTATGCATGTGTGTATACAGATATGTAAGGGCCAGCAACTGGAACAGGGACCAGAAGTCACAGGTGCACCTGTGCCTAGAGCATTGCTAACTGCAGAGGCCATAATGAGTGCATTTAGGTGGGTATGACTATCAGCATGAGGTGGCTAGCAAATCACAAGCCAGACTAGCTAGTAAGAGGCTTAGGAGTTACACATCAGGCTGGGTAAGACTGGGCTGGGTACTGCAGAGGCCAGGGGACCTACAAGCTGTCTAGCAGAGGAATCAGGAGAGCCAAGCATTCAAGCCAGCTACAGAGGACAGAAAAGGATCCTAAGAAACCTGCCAGCACATGAGTGTGCATGTCCAAGACTACAAGAGGATCCAGGGTCAGCTACTGGGTAGACGAGTATATAAGATCAGCTCCCACAGGAATCCATAGGATGTGCAGGTCTGTGCATACGCTCACATGCCCAGTTGGGTCTGTGCAGTAACAACTGGAGTGGAGCAGCAGATCTTGGGGGGCTCACATGCCCAGCAGCCAGAACTGGGAAGACTAAGGATCAAGGGCCAGCTGCCAGGTAAGAGCAAGTGTCTAAAGCTATTCACCAAGTGAGCCACAGCACATATTTGAGCATATGTGCATTTGAGTGCATACATGAGTATGAGAGGTAATTCTAAGGCCCCAGGCTACAGCATGAATCCCTGGACACTAGACTGGGTGTCTAAGACCTGAGGAGGATCTGTAGTGTAGCAGATAGAGACCTGGGATACAGGGACAGCTCCTGGATAGACTGAATGTCTAAGACCAACTGCCGGAGGGATCCATACCACATTACAGACATATATCCCACAAAAGGGCTTCATGTTGATCAGCCAGAGCAGTAAACAGAAGGAGGCCATTTGTGCTGTTTGTACTTAATGAGAGTGCTGTTTTTCCTGCTGGCCTGCACAGCCAGCTGTATAGATGTGCCCTGGAAGGCTGTTTGTGTGCGTGCCAACTATGAATACACACACTGCCTCGCTACCAGCTGCACCTGGGAAGAGGCAGCTGCAGCAGCCTCTCCTTTACTGGGTACCAAGTTCAGCAACCTCCAAAAAGAACTTACTCCTGTCTTCACTGCACATTTCTTCAAATGCAGACTCCAGTTCTCTCTGCCATTCTTCTTTTATTTCCATGCGTTTGCATGGTGGCACTGAAAGCTGAGGTGGCATCTGTGCGACAACCTGTCTCCTGCGCATCCGATCCCGAGCATGCATTTGCTCCAGTTCTTCCAGGAATCTTTCCCTGTCCTTCAAAAATAAAGAAGGGATAACATAAACCTTCAATGTTCACATTCAGACAGCCACATATCAAGACTGATACAAAATGCTTCCATTTGGTTACCATGATGTTTGTTAATGTTCAAAGTTAATGTTATTCTAGGGAGAAAGTGCTGCCTCAGAAGGCTGTATCAGCCCTTTAGACACAGGAGTCATCAATACTATCTACAAGATCTGATGTTAAATAAAAGATCAGACTCCACACCTGCAGGCCAACTTTCCTCGAGATAATTAAACTTCCTGTTTTATAAGGTAAACAAGTATTTCTTTTGCCAAGTGACTTTTGCTAGTATATAATTCATCAGTTGCTACTTTTTAAGATGCAAACTAAATACTCTTTGGCACACTGAGTATATGCGAGAGCTCCTTAAAAAAAAAAGAAGTTTGTTGGGATTTTTTTTCTCGTAATTTCCGAAGCACTAGTAATATTTCCAGAAATCCCCATTTTAGTTTGGTTATTCATTCAGGGCCAATCATATCCTAGCTGATAAAAGCAAGCTTTTCTTTTTCTAGCCAACAAAAATGCATGTGAAGCTATCAGACCACCAAAATTTTTTTGAGCGTGGATCTCAGTAGAAAGCCTTTTCTCAGTAGTTTAATTTTTATTTCTTAAAGGAAGCTGTACAGAATCACCAACTCCAACTAAAGCTAATGTGGAAAAGCAGAACTCATTACCTATTAAAAAAGTTTTGCTTGACTATTATCTATTGGTTAGTAGCTGGTTAAACATTCAGATAACAAAAATTAAGAGGATGTTCTTTCATTGTCACTCCTTCTAGATGCCAAAACAAGCAAACAGATTTTGACTTTTTTTTTTGCAAAGACATTCTGCAAACTTTATTTAGACAATGAATTTCCCTCCTGTAAGCATAATTCCTTTATTAATCACCTACCTACAACTTACTTAAGAGTGGTTGTACTGACATTAAAAACAGGCATAACTGCTTTGCCTACCTTGGCCAACTGGATCTTCTTCAAGGCATGACTTCCTCTAATATGTGCCTTTTCAAGCTGCTTTCTTCTTTCCCTCTCTGCCTCCCTGTGTAGCTCCTCCAAACGTCTCCCTTCTTCTTCAGCAGCTAAATGAGCATCTGGCTGGCAATCAATCAGTAGTTTAGTTCACAAAGTTGTGTGATAGTTTAAAGCATACATAACAATAAATAAATGAATAATTCTGCAGCAAAAGCACTTAAAAAAGACATACAATGCCATATGAACATCCTTGAATGTTTATTGTGCAAGCAGGACCACAATAATTTTTTACCTTTGGAAAAAAAATTCATTGTTATGTATTTTATAAGTTTAGGCGACAAAGTGTTCCAGTTTCAAGCTGTACCAGAGACAGTAATTTATATAATTTGTAATCACAGAGTGGTTATTTTTTCTACAATACATGGTAAAATGAATTATATGGTCAACATTAAAGATTGGGAACTTCAATCCTCATGGGTTTGTTTTAAACAAGGGGGAAAATGTGGTGGTGTTTGCAGGGGTCCCAGGACAAGGGAAGAGACAAGAATCTTAACTCCCTGTTTCAGAAGGCTGATTTATTATTTTATGATATATATTATATTAAAACTATACTAAAAGAATAGAAGAAAGGATTTCATCAGAAGGCTAGCAAGGAAAGGAAAGTAAAAGAATGATAACAAAATCTTGTGACTGATCAGAGAGACTGAGACAGCTGGACTGTGATTGGCCATTAATTAAAAACAACCACAGGAGACCAATCAAAGATGTACCTGCTGCATTCCACAGCAGCAGATAATTGTTGTTTACATTTCTTTTCTGAGGCCTCCCAGCTTCTCGGGAGAAAAAATCCTAGCGAAAGGATTTTTCATAAAATAGGTCTGTGACAGGAAAAAATCTCTGACTTCCATCTCATTTGGGAAACCAGAAACAATCTGCTATTTTCAAGGAAGAAAAATCTTACTAAAATAAAAATATACTTAAGAAAAAGAAAGTCATTCCAAATAAGCAAGCCGAATGCAAGGCAAGTCTGGGAGTACATTGCTAAAAAGAGGGGAAGAGAGAAAAGCAGGTCAACTGCAGCTATCAATTCAGCATGAGCCACAAGTCTTCCAGTTCGGGTGCTTGAGCATTATACCAGTCTTGTGATCTTACCTTCCAGTAAAAGCCTGCTCACAAGGGACTGCCAGGTGTGATCCCCTAAGTGACTGAGCACGTAACAGGCTTCACAAGGCAGCCCATCTGAGATTCTCTTTAGTAAGTACTGTAAGCTGCTTTATACAAGTTTGTATCTTAAAACAGCTTCTAGAAAATCCATCAGCTGATACCCAGACAATGAATTCAATGTAAAGAAACACATATATAAGACTGTAGCACAAACAGTTGGAGTTAATCACCTGCTCTCCATCCACTTCTCTGTCCACCAAAGCTTCAGCAATATGGTAACGTGTAACAGAAAAGTTGCCAGCACCACAGGGCTTCACTGCAAGGATCTTTTTCACTTCAAAACTCTAGGAAGAAAAGTACAATTACAGCTGTATCACAGAACAGTATCTCCATCCAAGCAACAACTAAACAGAAGTGATCTGTATAACCAAATTATTATTAAAAGAAACCCACCCCACCAAATTCTGTCCTGCAAATAGTGTTTAAAACCTTATATACATGTAATAATTAATAAACCACATCAGCACAAGGCAGATCTAGAGGGCTTTAATAACGGAGAGCATCTTGGGCAAACCCCTGCACAGAAATTGATGCTCATCAGTGTCATGTTTCAAAAGCACTAATTTAAAAGCACTTGAGTTTAATGCATTAATACAAATCCCACTTACAACAGCTGTCACATTCACCTCAGAGCAGGGCAGCCACAGACCCACAAAATAATTATACCCAACAGCAAAGCAACACTTGTCAAATACAGACTTGCTTTAGGAAACTCAGAGCCATTATGTCCAATTTATTAGTTGACTAGAGAAAAGAGCATTTTCTGTAACTTCACTGAAAAGTGTCTATTCATAGAATGCTAAGTTGCTGTGGGGTTTTTTCAACTCTTTTCTGAAAGTGTGAACAATAAGGCATCACACCCTCGCTCTCCTTTGGCTTAGCCTCATGTTCTCATTAGCAAAGTAGCCAGGTTGGGTCACTGAATATCCTGTAGGACCCCTCTTTGTACTTAACATCTCCTCCACTAATTTTCTCTCAGCTTCCTCTTCCCTCAACCTTCTCCTAAAAGGTGTGCTTATCCACATTAACTAAACTGTAAAGATTCATAGCTTGAGTGCTCTAAAACTTACACGGCCATAAAGAAATGCACACAGACAAAGAGCAGCATTAAGTCTCAGGAATACCTTGAACTTATCTCTACATAAAATGAGGCATACAAAATTTCAGGAATGTCTATTACTTTTTTATGAAGACTGTAGAAAGTAAAGTCTTTAAATGATAATCAAAGAATCATAGAATCATTTATATCAGAAAAAAACCTTCATGTCCAGCCATTAACTCAGCACTGCCACGTCCAAATCATGTTCCTGAGTGCCCCAACTCACATCCTTTAGATATCTCCAGGAATGGCAACTCCACCACTCCCCCAAGCAGTCAGTTCCAGTGCTTGACAAGACAGTGAAGAATTTTTTCCTAATATCCAGTCTAAACTTCCCTTGGTGCAACCTGAGGCTATTTCCTCCTGTCCTATGACTTGTTACCTGGGTGAAGAGACCAACCCTCGCCTGGTTACAATCTCCTTTCAGGCACCTGTGGGGAGTGACAAGGTTCCCCCTGAGACTCCTTTTCCCCAGGCTAAGCACCCCCAGCTCCCTCAACCACTCCTCATCAGCTTTGTGCTTAAGACCCTTCCCAAGCTCTGTTGCTCTTCTCTGGACACACTCCAGCCCCTCAATGTCCTTCTTGTCGTAAGTGACCCAAAACCAGTAAAACTACTTTTGGCCTTACCAACAGAACTTCAGGAACTTATTTTATGGTCCTTAAACAATATGCTGAATTTCTTAATCAATAAAAATCATAGTAATTGTAACAGATCAACACTTGCAGGTACTGATTATAGCTATAAAAACAGACAAGTCCCAGGTCTAAACCTCATTAAATTGAGTGTACAGATTACCAGTGCTTGTCCCATACTGGGTTACTTTCAGAATGTACAATTAAACATATCTTCGGAATTATTTAAAAAATTTTAAATTAACAAACCAGTAACAAATAATTATTAATTACATGTAATCAATCAAACCTCCAAAATTTTATTCAAAAGCTGAGAAGATGTGGGAATTATGTTGGAGACTGCAATTTTTCAATTAGTGTCAAAAGCAATTTAGGCTGAAAAAAATATCACAGTTCTATCATGGTTTTCTAACTCCTCCCCCTTTTTTTTTTCCTTCCATCAAAAAGCAAGTAATTCTATACTAAAATCTGGCAAAACTGGAGCAGCAAAGTATCATGAAATGGGACAAAAATCCCAACAAAAAACTCATGACCCCAGCTCTACAAATGCTATGAGTACTCAAGCAGAATATAGTAATTCCTTTTAGGTTTTTTTTCCATTCCATAAAAATCTAATAGATCATGTAAGAAAAACATACATTTCCAAGAACTCTGCAACATTTTTCAATAAGATGGTCTTTACAGTTTAACTTCAATTAAGTAACTTTTTATTTGGTCTAACTAAATATGGCCTCAACTTCTAAAACCCATAATTCTGCGAACCAAAATAGGCTATGACATCAGAGTAAAAATACTTTGCTAACTGGGTAAAATCACAATAATAGCAGTATCTTTAGAGAATGTTTCTTATAGTCTAAGTAATCATGCCATGAACAACAATGCCCTAGAGCTCCTTTTTGTGAAATTATAGTCAATTGTTATTGCGACAGAGCATCAGATTATGATTATAGTTGCATTTAATAAGCTTCTTATGCAAACATTCAAAAAACAAGCACTTACTCAGATGACCCTGTAATTCACAGGATTTAAAGTTAAACAATTTAAATTCAGTGCCTTTTGAGTAACACATTTGCAAGACGAAGCCCTATACTTACCTTCCCCCAAATGACAGCCAATATCTTTTGTTTTCTCTCTCTTGAAGCAGAAACAGGAATAAAAATCTCTTTCATTTACTTAACATTTTCCCCCATGAAGTACATGGCACCCAATAACTCTTTGAAGAAAATAACTTTATTCTTAACCCTTTGCCCTCCCAGGCACAGGTCTACAACAAAAGGATTAAAATCTATACAGATAGGAAAACTAGAAAAAAGGCTTTAAATCAGATAGTCTTTAAATGGAACAAATTGACACACTGTGCTATATACTGAAATAGAGCAGTCTCTTTTCCTCGACCAAAATTCAACATGTCTGCAAAATTACTGTTTCGATCTGCCATTATCACAACATGAACTTCGTAACAGAAACAAAACCACATACTGTAGAAAATCCAGATGTTTGGAAACGCTGCTAAAACAAGTTACAAATCACATTTGTTAAAAAAGCAAGTAAAGGACATTTGTTAATGGATGGAAATGCATTAATTTTTGGAGAGGAATAATACTTAAATAGAGGACTGACCCAGACATAACATCCAACACAATTGTATATGCAATTCTGGTTTCACCAGAACCTGGAGAAACCTGAAACAAAGCCTTCTTGCTTCCTCTGGTGACAAAACACTAAAGAATGAGGAGAAAATTCTGTGTTTATAAAATGGAAAGGAAGATGCATTATTGATGTTGCTAGATAAAAGTATTACATATTAAGGGTAATTTTAGCTATTATGGAGGTTAACTGCAGTGACTATCTATGGGGAAGGGTTAAATAAAATTTGACATAAGACCCATTCTAAACTGCAAGAGTTACTACAAATCAAAGCCACAGCATCTCACTGCTTTCCCAGCAATGCCAAACTGAGCAACAGAAGCACCTGAAGCCCAGGAAATAAAGAGTAAAGTTTGGACTGATAAAGACTTCACCTACTCTACACCAGACACACCTGTGGCACAACGTAGAGGGCAAGAGCAGTGTGAAAGGGTGTGTGAATTTACCTCAACTGTACCACACAGGACCTTATTCCAGATGTACTAAATTTCAATACAGCATATACTTCACCAGAAATAACCCCAAACTTTACCACTCCCTTACAACACTTGTTTAATCTTCACTCATACCCAGCTTATACAAGATGAAAACCTTTTGGCAACCAACAAAAGGATGTAGAGAGAAACTTGTACTAATGAAAGGCCATGGGTACTCCTTCTAATCATTCTTAAAACTGGGAGGGTCAAACCTTACTCAGTTTTTTCCAGATACAACACCAAACCCTTATCATCCTGCACTCTAACCTGTACATAATGTGCTGGGATGTAGCTGGGAAAAGTTTTGAAAGCTTCACTGGCTCTGAGAGGGGCTAGTATACCTCAACCCTTTATTTTATCGTCAGTAGTTTGAATATCCTTGAACCCAAAGGTCTAAAAGGGCACAACACCACATGAGGCAATTTAAATTCTGCATTCATGAAGCTCTGTTAGTTAACTCCAAAGTAAAAATGCATGTAGTGTTCTTTCTGCAGTTTAGATCTGCAATCCTACAGGAAATTCTACATGTATGCACCAGCTCTGTGAAACCAAAGCAGTGTGAATGGGGTAAAAAGCCACACCTCAAAAGGCTGCAGCCTCCCCAACAGACTTGGGTGATGGTTTCCTATCAAAATTAAAGAGCTTCCTCTTTATTTAGTACCCCCTACAAGAAAAAGAAACTGAAGGGAGAAAAAAACCAAAACCAACAACAAAGCTGCCCCACAGTTAAAAAGACAGAATTCTCTTTATTTCAGAACTAAACAAAGTGCTGCTAACTACACCAGTATGACAGCAGGCTGACGAGGCATGTAATGTACAAGCTGAGATCATTGTAAAGTCTCATATCTCTGGGGCTACTAAATGAAAATGAGATATGATGAAGGTTCAAAAAGACAGATTAACTACAGAAATAAGAGTCTGATTGCAAAAAATAAAGTTCACATATAACAAGAGATCAATAAAGCACCCAAGCTTAGTAACAAGAAACCTGCTAATATCTAATGAATTCATTCTCTTGGTTTTTGCTGAACCACTCTCCTTATATATGCAAATACCAACTCTGGATGTCCTGTTGCAAGAAGTCAGACCAATAAATATATATTGTACCCCTGAAATTGTGATCACTGTGGTATAACAGATACATACCTCAAAAGGACGTGGTGGAGGAGGTGGCAGGCTTGCAACTTTGGCTGCTCTTTGTCTTTCCACTTCCAGAGCACGTTTACGTGCATCTGCTCGTCTTGGGGGACAAAAACAAAACAAACCACAAAAGAGAAGAGAGATGGAAAATTAGTCAAGCAACAGTGAGAAAACAGTGCAAAATAAAAGGTAAACCTGAAATCAGATTCCTAAGTACCTGCACTGAATGGCTGGGCTACAGGGATGGAGAAGCATATTAAAAAGACAACAGAACTTGGGCCGGAAGGCAGCATTAAAAATTACCTTCTTCAAGTTATGCAAAAACATTCATATATACAAGCATCCCAAAAGCAATGCAAAATCTCTGCTTCTGACCTAAGTTTCCAGAAAGCATTGTGCACTTCAACACACTTGAACTGCTTGAGTGTAGATACAGTTAACTGCTTAATTTACAGGTCTTAGCCCTACTCAAGCACAACTATGCCCAAGAGGACACAGACCATATTCCATACCAGCTCAATTTTGGTCCAATCTGCTTAATAAAAAAAAAACCTAAGAAGGAAGACCATGACAAATGCACTAGGTCCTTTTTCCAGGTGGTTAACTCTCCATCAGGAACTGGCCTGACAACATTTCATTTCATATGTCACTGAGCTCCTGGAGAATCTCTACGGCCAGCTTGAATATTTGATATTCTTGTCTTGGTTTTAAAGATTCAGTTTTTATGAAAAGCCACAAGCTTTGTCCATGAGCATTAATTCTCTAACCCATAAAATTTCAAGATTGAAAAAGCTCCAAGCAAGAAGCATCAACATTTTTGCCTTTTGCCTGGTGACACTGTAAAGTTCATTCTTAATAAAACAAAATAACTATTGCATACCTGGCTTGCTCACGAAGTAATTTTTCTTTTTGATGCTTCTGCTCTATCAGAGCTTTTCTATGTCTCATCTCTGCTCTTTGTTTCCTTTCCTCTGCTTGCTTTGCCAGAGCTTCTAAGTCAGGTTCCTTTAACATTAAAATATTGTGATCACTTAATACAGAATTTTACTCACATCTCATACAGTATGATATTTCAAATTAGATACTGCTGGTAAGAAGCACAACCACAAAACTACCTTCTACTGTATTAAGGTTTAAATACTCTAATAACTTTTCCTTCTCTGCTATCTTTATTTTCTTCTTCTCCGCCAACAACAGCAGTGAACCTGCCACATCCCTCAGCCAATTTAACCAAGTATTGATGTAGAAATCCTAGCTTCTTCTAGATTAGTTTGATGAAAAAGATAACTAAAAACAGTTATTTAAACATCCTGTAGCAAATGCAGACTAAACTGTGTAGAAGAAGCATGTTACTACCCTTCAGTCATCAACAGAGACATTTACTATTATTTCTCTGTTCCTGTAACACTGGTTCCAGAGTTTTTTGCTAACTCACCCATCCTAGCATTGGAAAGGACTTTATAAGAAAAGACATGGATAAACGGAAAAAGCATAATGCTATTTTACTAGGGTTTAAAGATCCTGACTAATTCAGCAAGTAAGCTACTTTGCAAAATCCATGTAAGAAGTCTTTGGATAATTTCTGTAAACCTGATTCAGAGTCAAACCTATAGAAAAATTCTACCCAGCAATCTCAATGATCTCTGAAGCAGAGCCTACACAAGTTACAGGATTTTAAAGAAAGTGAAACCAGTTTATAGGTGCAGAATTAAAAAGTGACACCCGTTTGCAGTGCAGTCAAAGGCCTCTGAAGCCCTTACCAAGGCTTTTCATGTCACTGGAGCACTGAAGGGCAAAAAAAGTTAAGTGGATTTTCTTAACCATAGAAAAGATCCATGGTGTAGAAAAAATTACTGTATTACTGGCATAATTGAGATACAGAGTCATTATGCACAGTTTAGCCAAGTACAAACATACATGATCATACAAGCTAATACAATCAAAGTATTTTTAAAGTCTGCCCAGCAAAAGCCGTCACAGATAGTCTCTCTTGTCAAGGCCTATCTTTTGGGAAGATACCTGCAAAAAAGTACATAACCACTTCTAAAAAGCTTCCATGCTTAAAAAGTTGTCTATTTAGGTATCAGGACTTCGAAATCAGGAATGTCAAAGGAAAAACCAACCAAACAGCAATTCTGGTATTTCTAAAACATTGAAATTGTCTCTTACAATATATGCTGGTATTGGCTGGAAGAGAAATTACTTTCTTCACAGCAGCTGGTATGAGGCTGTGCTTTGGATCTGTGCTGAACACAGGGTTGATAATATAGAAATGTTTTTGTTATTGCTGAGCAGGGCTCACACAGAACCAAGGCCTTTTCTACTCTTTGTGCTGCCACACTGGTGAGAGTGGGGGATATGTGGGAGACTGGGAGGAGGCACAGCCAGGACAGGTGATCCCAGCTCACCAAAGGGATATTCCAGACCATCTGACAGCATGCTCAGTACATAAAGGGGGGGACGAAGGAGGAAGGGGGAGATGTTTGGAGTGATGGTGTTTGTGCTCCTCAAGTAACCATTACACATGATGGGTCCCTGCTGTCCTGGAGACAGCTGAACACCTGCCTGCTCATGGGAAGATATGAATGAATTCCTCATTTTGCTTTGTTCTGTGTGTGGCTTTTGCTTTCCCTATTGAACTGTCTATATCTCAACCCATAAGTTTTCTGGCTTTTACCCTTCTGATTCTCTCCCAGATCTCACTGGTGAGGGAGTGAGCAAGCAGCTGCCTGGTGCTTGGCTGCTGGCTGGGATGAAACCATGACACAATCATATCAAGCTCACTTACGTTTTCCTTGGCCTGTCGGTGACCCTCCCCAATCGCTCTTAAGCTTGATAGATACAGTTCTTCCAGAGCTTTCATCTTCTCATCCTGTGCCTTCTGCCATTCAGCTCTCAATGCCTCCTCTAACTGATGCAGTTGTTCTTCTCTCCTCTGCTTTACCTTCTGCCTTATCTGGTAGGAGATATACTTCTGCTGCTCTCTGACCTGTAGAAATAGCATTTACATTTATCAGCAATTCATGAAAAGCGTAATACTTTTTGCAGCAAGACTTTCCACAACACAGTGTACCCTCCTTCCATCTCATCTACTACTCCATTCACAATCTGTCCAGAAAATACTTTCAAGTTGTTGTTACCTTTTTCCAAAATTAATATATAAAATAAAGAATTTAATCCTAATTAAACACCTTGGTTAAAGTCCAAAAAATCACATACAAGTGACAAACCACAGACACTGCCTGGAATATCCTTCCCTCCAAAAATACAACACAATAATCTACGAAAGGCTCCTACTACAATTCAAGATTTAAAAAAAAAATCAACAACTATACCAAAAACGTAGTAAACCTGGTTTTTCCACTTTGTATTTTAGGCTTTTTTTTTTTACAGAAAAGGTTGTCAAGCACTGGAACAAACTGCCCAGGGAAGTGGTTGAGTCACCACCCCTTAAAAAGTTCAAAAGACATGCAGATGTGGCACTTAAGGACATGATTTAGCAGTGGACTCAGCAGTGCTGGATTAATAGCTGGACATGAAGATCTCCAAGGTCTTTTCCAACATAAAAATTTCCACCATTCTACAATACTATTACCTTGAATTTTAACTTATAGGAAATAATCTTTTCAGTTACTTTCCCTAAATTATTTGTTACATCATCAAATGAAATAGAACACATGGAAAAATACAGGCATACCTGTTGCAACCTTAGTTTTCTTCTTCTTTCATATTCTTCTTTCAGAAACATGGCTTCTTCATTAGGACTAAGCCTCAATGTCCCAGCTGCTGCAAGTTTCCTCTTCATCTTTGGATATGCTGAATAATCAACTTCTGTGAGAACAATGCAAAGAAAAAGAGAAATTGTGCATAAATTACACTGGCAAAATAGCTATACAAACAGGATACTGCCATAATGTTGTAACTCTATCATGGTATCTGCATATGAGAGCTACAACTGTTTACATCTGTCCCAGCTGAAGGCCAGACTTGATGATCTCAGAAGTCTTTTCCAACCTTAGTGACTCCTAACTGTAATCAACAGCATTGGCTCTGTCTTTGTCACAGTCACAAAAGACAATGCTTTTGAACTTCTTTGAGCTATGCACCAAACACTGCAACAGGATGACATTCACAGTCTACTCTGTAGACCAGGCACCAACATTTGCAAAGTGAAGGGTAAATACCACTCCACTCCTGGGAAGATTTAAAAAGAAACCCACCAACTACCGAAAAGCACACCCTGCAGTAAAGCAGGCTGGTTCATCAGATTTGTACTGAAATACTCTCATATCTGTTGTAGAGAAGATGTAAGATACAACAGCAATTTTGTTAGTGTTTTTGGCTGCACTCCAAGGTTTTCCGCCGTACAGACTCTGTAACTCCAGCAACAGCCTGCGTAACAAGCATTTCACTGGAAAGCTGAAACTGCTCACTAACGATTTTTTATTCAAGTTTTTGAAGAAGGAAAAATTTCAAATTATATTTCCCTCAAGATTTTACTGTTAAAATCTAAAATTCCCCTGCCCCCAAATCAAGTAAGACTTTACTGGATCTTTAAATACTTATAACCCTGACAGTATTTGCACAAAACAAGCAAACACAGACTTTCAAAAGCCACTGCCAACTCTAAAAAAACTAGTGAGCAAGCCACATAGCACTAAAGAGTTTAACCAACACGACACACCAGGAAACAATTCTTTTCAGCATCATATATGATGATCTTGGTATATTTAGAGACACGGTATCACAGACAAAGTAGCAACAAAGCCGAAGATCCATGAGACATTTTCGGTAAGGATTATTAAAGGATTATTTACATATAAAATGATTATTTACAGCATAAAGAGGGACAGTAGCATCCTGGATCCTGCCAGCCCTCCCTTAGCCACCCAATGAGCTACAGAACTTTATCATGGCACAAAATTAAGTAGCAAATTACTGCATTCTCTCTCTGTCTCTCACACGCACACACACACACATTCCTAAACTATTAAAAATGTTGAGGATGACCAATGCAAAGCCTGGATCCAAAGGGTAAGAGCAGAGGTAGAGATTGCGAACGCCGCGCTTGCCCGGGCTCAGCCGCAGCACAACGCGGGTGGTGCCGGCAGGAGAGGGCCCCGGGTCCGCCGGGCCGCTCCCGCCAGTCACCGGGAGACCCCGCCGGGGCCGCACCTGGATG
>NW_005054302.1:10335727-10341202 GCF_000277835.1 Geospiza fortis
CCAATATAAAACCAGCGCTGTGGGCGAAGGAGGCGTTTGTCCCCCAGGGCGCTTTAAAAGGTTCTCTTGTGCTGGTCAGCCTCTTCCTCATCGCCTATCTAAGTGCGAGCGGGCACTTGCTCGCCTAACGCGGCAATCTCATCGCGCACGTGGAGAAATACATACAGGAGAGGGGTTTGTCACCACGGCTGCCTCCCGGCACTGCCTCAGGAGCCCGCAGGCGGAGTTTCCAAGTGCTCGAATTGGAGGGGCACTCACTGGCTGAGCCTGAAATGCTGAGAGAGCGGAATAAAACTGAATCCTGCTAGTTCTGCCTCCCTAGTGTTACCTCTGTGCAGCTTCCCTGTTTAGAGCTCTTTTTGGTTGCACTGTGTCAGTAGAAGGAGTATCATAGAATTATAAAATGGTTTGGCTTTGAAAGAGACGTCAAAGATCATTGATGCTATAAATGAGAAGCTTGACTAGGCCAATATTCAAGCAGCAATCAATTTATTAATTAATATGGTAAAGTATGAGCAATACAGCGCTGGGTACAGTGGGGGAAGTTTTCCCTCCAACTGTACACCGATAGTTGAGGCTTACAGGTATTTATAGGGGTACTCATAAGCTTTCTCAGCAGTTTCTATTCCCAATTTTTACTCATCAGCGGTTTCAATTCCCAATTTTTACATCACAATTCTATGCGCTATTATGATTTAGTTTTTCTCAGGATGTATCCCAGAAAAGGAGTATCCCCGGTGGTGGTGGTTCAGTTTCCAAAAGAAGGAAGAAGTGTCCCAGATGGTGAGGTCCAGTTTCCAGATGTGGGTCCACCTTTTGATTGCAAGGGCTATAAATTTCATAACAGTGATGTCCAGCTTCCCTTGGTTGAAATTATTCATCCTTGAGTTGATGTTCATCTTCCTTTCTCAAGCTGCATGTTTCCTTTTTATATATTCTAAAGCTATCATTTCAAAGATCCTTACTACAAGCAATATTCTAAAATTATACTTCAAAAGGTTATTATTGCAAAACTCTTTAAGGCTTCACTACAAGCAGAAAGTTCCTGTCAAAAAACAACATCCTTAAAGCTTTAATTCAAATGCTCCTAAATCAACTTAAGACTTATAAAGGTTAATTGCAAACAAAGGATGGGTTCAAAGGCCTTCTTCCATGCTTTACTTTTCTCAGTTATTATTAGAATTTGTCTTTATAACTGCCCCATGGTCGATTTCCACACATATTACAATCACAAATACACACGTTGCCTGTATGTACCTGACACGAAGCACAGCTTTGTATTTCATGTTTAGTTCCAACCCCATTCAGGCCCTGGCAGTGCCCTGTACGTGTAGTGCTGCTCTGCCTGTCTTCTAGGCTTGCTCACGGCTTCTGCGATGGGCACATCTGTCTTGCTGCCTCAACCTTGTAGCTAAACCTTTCCTTTGTAAACCTAATTTTTAACTACCGCCTGCCACTCGTAAGTCTGATGCAATGCTTGCATCTTTGCTGGTAGCATGTAGTGTCAAGGGGGGTAGTGGATTTAAGCAAAAAGAGAATGGGTTCAGATTAAACATTCGGAGGAAGTTCTTTACTGTGAGGGTGGTGAGGCACTGGCACAGGTTGCCCAGAGGAGCTGTGACTGCCCCATCCCTGGAAGCTGGATCCCCCAAGACCAGGCTGGGTGAGGTTTTGAGGAACCTGGTCTAGCAGAAGGTGCTCCTGCCCATTGCAGATGGGTTGGAACCAGGCAATCTTCAAGGTCCTCTCCAATCCAAACCATTCTATGATTCTTCCATGCTTCAGCTTTCTTTCTAAAAAGAGCCATTTATCGTGTGTATAAGATTTGCAGCAGCTGGGATTTGAAAGTGGAGACATTAGATAACCTTGATTTATGAGGAATGTAAATTTTATTTGTATTGAGGGAAACAATTCTGCTACACATACAGATGAGGCACAAGAATTAAGCACATTGCAAGGGTCTGAGCTGCTGCTACAAAAATGAAAGAAATGTTTGTGACTTGGACCAGGCACAAAGGAGATAATCAGTTGTCTTGCGATGAAACTTGAGTGCAAAATACAGCTACTTTTTTGGCAATTTCTTATAGAAAAAGGAAAAAATATTTTATACTAAATAAAATAGCTAACTGTCATAGTCAACCACTATATTGTGCCCTACAGGACTGAAACCACGAGGGCTGAGATTACTCAGTAAAACTTAGTGGTTTGGTGCATGCAGATGCATGGCTGCACAGGAAATAGACTAAAAAATTACAGAATTGCAAGAGAAAAGATGTCAGCATAAGGAAAAGAGTTAACATAGCAGTTTAATGTGCTTTCTTCCCTGCCTTCTGCATTTCACTGCTCAACTACCTTCTTGTTCACAGACTTTTGCTTTCTGACAAGTGCCTGCAACTTGCTGCAAACTACTGACTGGAATAGCTGGCACCAAGTTAATACCTGACTGTACATTAGACATACAGTTGTTTCACAGTATGCATATTGAATAAATTAGACTTGAGAAGTGCACTTCCAAATGTGTTTTCTAGTCTCCTTATCGGATTTTTTTGTCCTTCAGCTTTTTCATTATGGCAGTGTTCTCCTCAATAACATCACTTGTAAATAGCTTTATCCTGCAGGTCAACAGGTGAAAAAAAAAGTCAAGATAGTCTATTAAGAGAGTAATTGAGATTATGGATTTTAATCCTCTACTTATAAAATGTGAAAGAGGTCAAATATATGCTCCTCAATTATACTGTTGAATAAAAGGGCTATTATGAAACCAATATGTGCTGGGTAAGAATTTTGTTTCAAGGGAGTTTTCTGTCATTGCCTTGCAGAATTATTTCTGCTACTGCTCAATTTACATGCATATACTGAAAACCAGGAATTTTATTACTGTAATGTTTTCTACTTTTTACTACATACACTTGAATTACAGTATTACAGACTTGCATTAATTCTTTCCCCCTGAGAAGTAGATGGTGTTCCTTTTATGAAAGGTGAATAGTGATGCAGCAGTACTGGTGCATTTAGCCAGGGATATATGAAACTGGAGGTACTGAGCTTCAATTATTGGTCACATTCCTCTTGAGGAAAAGAAATTACACTTGCAGGAATTATCTACAAGGTCCCAAGATAGCCACTGGAAAATTTGAATTTAATATGTAAAAAATGTCTCAGAGTGAATTTACGTGAAACACAGATTTGAAAGAAATCATATTAATTTAATGCATTTGAGGTTGAAGTGGGGTTGTATGACTGTGAAAGGCACTGATGAGTTGGCCTGCAGTGCACAATCAGGAGCTCAAATCACAGTACAGGCCTTGTGCTGTTCCAGAAAATGTCTTTTGAGAGCAGACTGTTTGTACTTCCCTCTCACAGAGGTTTATTCCATTAGTAGATGAACCATTGCAAGAGATTTTGGCACAGGCACCTTGCCTTGGTGTGCTCTGTGGGGCCCTTTGGTCTGAATGTGAGATCCCCGAGGCTGGACTTGACCTTGTGTGGCCTGAGGGGAAATATTCCTTGTCTCATGGGCAGGTTGAGCAGACCAGCATAGGCAACCTATATCTTTTACTGCCACATAGGAACACTTGCTCCTTTCTTCATCAGAAATTCTTCACTGTCCACTCATGGCTCTCATTTGCACAAGGGAAAGATGACTTTGTAGGCTTTTCTGCATCTTTATCAGGGAAGCCCTGGTTTTAAAGGTTTTCTGAAAGCTAGTAATGGAACAGTACAAACATCTGACAGCTCACCCTTGCACAGGACTTGGCACTCTGCATGAATTAAGTATTCTCCTTGAAAAACCCTGAAGGAAGAGCTTTAAAAAACATGTCATATTCAGACACGAAATCCCCCTGACCGGAGTCCTCTAACACATCATTATACATTACTGAAGTTTTCTGCTTCTAGTCTCCTTCTTGCTGATAACTGAAGTATCAGAATGAAATGAGAATTTATCTCCGTCTGAATTGGCCTTTCTCTGCATTCAGTATTCCTCAATGTCACATCCCACACTGTCATATAATCTTAAAAGTTCCCCTATGGTTTATTTTAGTTTGATGTGTGATTACTTCTCCCATGCTGTTATCTTTTTGCACCTGGCACCTGATGTCTAATTATCATGACTGCCAGGAGCTGACAGGATGTGTTTTTACAAATGTTTGTAATCCTGCAGTTCATACATTTTCAAAACTGCAAAGTGCTTTTGCTAAATAGTTCGCAATAAGTACATTCATGTGTAAGCTTTGCAAAAAGACATGAAGTTTCCTGAGAAGGAAGAAGGGCTAATCTTTATTTTTGAGGCTGACTAATCTACCATGGCCAGCCTGTGCAAGCACAGCCTATAATAGTTTCTGCCTGAGACTGATTTGGAGATAAATTTTCTTGACAGATGTGGAAGAATAGCTTTTGTTATTATACTCTGTGTCATGTAATAGAAAGCTGCAAAGCTACGCTCTTCAGTACCAAAGCAACTGTATCCAGAGCTGTGTCTGTAGAAATTCTCAAGGTGCAGATTCTGTCCAAAAAAACGATTCTACAGTTTAAAAAAAGAAATGAAAAAAGAAGTAAACTATGAGGAATAAAAGGCTATGTAGCTGGCAGAAGGATAATTATGTGTAATTAAATACAGCGTACAGCCTAAAATTATTGTTCTGGAAGGAGATGTCTGTAAATTCAGATGTGGTTTTGGACACATATGATATTGTCTTACAGACAAAAAAAAAAGCCAGGCTGTCCTGTGACATTGATCTAGAAGTTCTTCTTAGGAACCAGCCTCATTCTCTGTCACAAATGCTCCTGGGATTTCACCCAGCATCCTTAGCCCAGCTTAATGATTTGGGTCACTGGAAAACAATCAGCCTTGGGGTGGTAAGACCGGCAACAAGTGACTAAGAACTTATCATTCATGCATGAACCACCATGCAGCCTGAGGTCATTTTAAAATGGGCTCTCAAACACATGAACTCTCCCAAACCTTGAAGCCAACAGAAGTGAGCTGGATTCAGGATTTTACAGACAAAAAGGAGCCTTGTGTACCTATTGTATATCCTCAGAACCAGTCTGCCTAGTTACTCAGTGATGCCAGCATGTGTAGACTTCTACAAAGAAAACTTGGTGTGTGCATATTCATTTGCTAAAATTCTTGTAACCTGCATTCAGCCTTCTAAAATATATGGGAACCATACACAGAATTTTCTCCAGTTCTTAAAATATGCATAGTAACTATGTGCACTAATAGGGCAATATGCTTAGTCCAGTGAGTTTACAGCTGGTCTTTGCCAGCTTTTCTCAACAACTGTGCCATATCTTGTTTGGCTAACCTTCCTGAGCTGCTTCTTCTAATATCTATTTCTATTCAATTTCAGAAACTATATTGAACATCCCTTTCTATATTGCAGGTAGTTTCAAGAGAACTGGATTTCTTGATATCTGTTAAATAACAGATTCTACTCCAGCAAGATCTCTTAAGTGGCTTAAAATTCTGAA
>NW_005054302.1:10341244-10361688 GCF_000277835.1 Geospiza fortis
ACATTATTAGTAAGCATTGTATTTTCAGCATGTAGTAAAGGTGAGAGGAAAAAACTAGGGTTTTTTTTTTCTAATTTCAAAATGATTACTTTTTCTCCAACCTAATTTGACTTATTTTATGTTGTTTGCCCCCTCCATTTAATGGATTATATTTATTACATTTTATACAGGAGGCATGGGAGTTTTCACAAGCTTCAGTTTCTCTCAGATGGGCATCTAAATGCTGTGCCATAAACAAAAAAATTAATGCAAAGACAACCTGAAGAATACCTTAAGGCTTTAAGTCTACAAGTCTCTAAGGAAGAGGTTTAATTAAGGCGCTGGATAAAATCATAAAAAATGAAATTGTCAGGACTTGCCAATATATTGACTAATTCAAGCCCAGAAGCCCAGAATTCTTTTTGGAGTCTTAGTAGTCATTTATACATAAAGCAATTAAAAATGTGTGTTAGATACTCCCTTTCCTTAATGCTGGCTTCTGCTATCTCTCTGACAACTCACCTGCACAGTGGGTGACATACAGAACATGATACAGGTTGCAGGTCTCCTCTTGGGAAAGTACATGTCATTATTCTTGGATAGCTGTTATAACATCTTCATATTGTTTATGAAATACCAGCAAAAGTGTTCACAGTGTAAAAGAGTGGATCCTGGTTTGATCAAGACCTTCATGCTGTAAATCAAAGAGACTGTATGATCAGACAGACTTGTGATATAGCAGATTACACTTCTACTGCAGATTAACTTTGATGTTTTCTTTAGTAGAAAGAAACTGATTATATAGATGAAGTCATTAAAAGGCTTTGTGGATGAAATATGTTTCATCCAAAGAGAACCTTACAAAAGGAATGGGTGGTAAAGAAAAATTTATAAGAAGTGAGAATGAATTTGCACCAAGAGAAGTAATTTGGAAAAGCTGAAAAGGGAACAAATGAGTTCAGAAGAAAGCAATGAACATGGAATAGTGATATACTGGTTCTTACTGCTCCCATTTTAATCTTTAACAGAAACTAATCTCTAAAGACACAGAGACATTTTCTGTCATAATTTTGCTAAATATTATAGAAAACAAGGAAGGGTGAAAGAATAAAGGGTCTTTAGTGATTGCAAAAAATTAAACTTAGAGTCAAGTCTGAGGAAAACAAATGTGTAAGGAAGCTATTGCTGATTTAGATGCTAGTTTGTTAAACTGCAGTCTTGGCTTCTGTTTTCTACAACATGAGAGATTTTTGTGCCTGTAATGCTGGCTTAGGCATTTTGGAAATGGTCCATATGATAAATGGAATTAAATCCCAGAATCCTGATCCTGAAAGCCTTGCTAAGCTACTAAAGTCTAGAAGCTGTTAATATTTTTCAATGCTAAAGATCCATGGGCATTGGAATATGATCCCAATATTACCGGATGGAATGTGCCTGTGCTCGTCTGGCCCTTGCTGCTTGACCAAAGGCGGCAGCCGAGGTGGTTTTACCTCAGAGACACCTTTGGCTGGCTGGATGCTGCAGCTGGCGCTTGGGACAAGTCCAGGCAAGCAGGAACTCAGTTTTACCTCTGGTGGAAAGGCTTTAGGCGAGGGTGAACGAAAAAGGAGATGGGTCCTGCTGGGGGGTTTTCATCCAGAGCTTTATTCCTAGATCACAAATCTCTGAATCTTGCAACAGCTCCAACAGAACACCGAACCGTGTGGTCCCCGTGTCTTTTAAGCCCAGGGAGAGGGGGAGGGAAGGGGTAGGTCTGCCACCAACCAGGTGGGAGGGGGGGAGTCTCAGGAGACAAGTGGCACCTGGATAGCCCAATGACCCCCAGGGCTGAGAGGCATCTTTTGAACTTTGCCAATCAGACGATGCCCTTGCTGGCCTACCGAGATTGACAGACAGCTCTCAGCAGAGGGCAAGGGGAGGGGAAGGGAGAAAGTATTGGCACACCTGGGAAAGGAACTGGGATAGCTGAAACAGGATATTACATCACACTGCAACATATGAGCTTCTAGATTTGCTGATCTTTATATGCCCAAACTCTTCTGATGTTGACAGGACTAAAAGGCTCGGAATTTATACTTGAACAAGATTCATGAATTATGTCTTTTTAATATATATAGATATATGTACATCACCATCTAGTGTACTCAAGAAGGCTTTTTTGTTTTTTCATGTGGATTCCAATATTTAGTAGATGTTTGAGGCTAAAGATACATATTCTGAAAATCATATCCCTACAGATCTGAAAGGTGGAGTTCAAGATACATTCCTTTTCTCAGTATTTTCTATAAGGTAGCTGGACATCTGCACCTTTGACTTTACATGGTTCCCTAATGGTGTGCTCACAGCTTTAGATCATACCTTGAGGTTCCAGCAAAGCCCAAGTGGTGTACCCACCAGTATGAGGCTACACCAGCCCTAGAATTAGAGGCATCTATTGAATCTAACCCTTTGTTTCAGATATTAAAGTAATACTGAAGTCAGTAGAGGGGACAGCGGCACCAGCAGGGACAGACATTGGCAGCAGTATCATTTGCCCCAGTAATGTCCTTGGTAGAGCAAAACCACTTTTTCCCCACTGGTCCAATAAAATTGCCTCAATCTGCTTCTTTGGGTGATCAATGCTCATCTGGAATTTTATCACTGTCCTTTGTAGAGGATAATTTAATTGTTTTACATTTATAGAGGCAAGGTAATAACCTTAGATTTACATAGAGCTAATTTCTTTCTTTGTGAGTGGGTTCTACAGGATGTGAGCAATTAAGTTTCTGTGGGAGGATACAGGAAACATGATTAATGGATCAAAGAGAGAGCATCTAAAGGAAATGGGTATAACACCAAGGGAGATAATGCTCTATCTCATAATACTTATGCAAATATGCCAAATGTTGGAGAATTCAATTAATATTTGACAAATGGATTCTCTGTGATATAGAGTAAACACATACTGGGGAAACAATAAAGCTTTATTGCACATTATCTGTTAACTTCCTTTCAGATAGGCTGGGTTGCCTGGTCAGGCATCTCATTCCAGTGCAGGTGGCAGGGAACAGCCAAGCACAAATCAGTGAAAGACACTGAAATTATCTGGATGAAAAAGACTGGCCAAGGTTGAATACTTTGCATGCATGGCCAATCAGTGCTTGTCAATATGCTTAGGTCTGCTGCTCAGTGCTCTGCCAAAAGTTAAATTTTATTCCATGGAAATGAACACTGGTTTAAGAATGAAGGAGACAGAATTAGACAGTGTTTATGTTCTTGATTTTATTTCTAGAAAAGCAACACTAGCAGAAAAAACAATAATCAAGTTTAAAACAGAATGCCTGAGCTACTGGAAGACACTGGACTGGGACTCAAAAAAGCTGAGCTGCAGTGATCAGTATAAAATTAGGTTAATACTAATGCTATATAAAGACAATAAATCCTTCAGGTACTGCAGTGATGGGAGACACACAAATATGCAGATTTACGGAAAACATGTTTCTTGTTTGCTTGCTAGCTACCACTACATGTGGTCTTTTAATCTCTACTCTAAAATACTAAAGATTTAACTCATTTAATATGAGGTTTTGTTTTCAGAAATCCTGATCCACAGAGAGAAGGCATTTGATGAGTATATTGAAGCATACTGTCCATTTCAGGCCATATAGACTGGGAACTGAGCTAACAGAATGTGATGAGAGTTGTGGAGGTAAAGTTTTAAGTAGGAAATTAAAGTTTGTCCTTTGGTTGCAACTGCCTGGTATCATGCTTTGCAGCCAAGAGCAATTCTAGGGACATCCCTTCAGTGCCTAGAGACAGGAAGTTGGGAAGAACACAAGAAATTAATCTTCAAGATCCCATGTTCCACAGAAAACCTACTCTTGGAGATGGCACGGCCCTACTTGACTTGGAAGCGCTCTCAACACTTGAAATGAGACTTCTGTGTATTGCTCTTTTCTGTGAAAGTAGGTGCCTGCTTGGTGAAAACAGAAGTCCACCATGATGGAACCAGAAATGGCTATGTGAGCTATAAACTTAAATATATATCACATAAGGACTGTATTTTTTCAGTGTAAAGCATGACAGCCAAGTTACCCTTCACAGAAGTGATGCTGCTTTTGCTTCTTCAGTCCTGTTGCTTAGTGGTCAAAGCAGTTACCCAGGGCAATGGAGATTTGGGGTTAATCCTTAACCTGAAAATGCTCTGTCTCAGGCTAGAAAAGTCTCTTAGGGGCACATCCTGTGCCAAAGGGGCTGCTGCACATCCAGGAACGAGACTGCAAAGAAAGCAGACAGGGCAATGCCAGAGGGAAAGGTGAGGGGCCCTGGAAATCAGGCCAAGATTGAATTCTCTGCTGTTCTCTGAATGATCATTGCATGTTACACCAGGCAGTCATGAGATGTTTCAAGAGAACTTTCAAAGTGAACAAATGAGTCAAGACTCCAGGTTAGGTTGGTCCTTCAGCCATTCCATTCACCTGGAAAGAATGAGCCATGCTCAGCCTTCCTCAGGGAAGACTCTGTGCAGTGTGTCCTGAGCAGAAAGAAGCTCTGAAGTGCAGGAACAGGAGGCTGCTCAGACACCTGTAATCCTGAGGATCTCATACTGGCCAGCCACTAAGCCTTTGTTGTGTGCCATTCTGGGCTACCCTGCACGGTGTCCAATTATTTTCTCTGGGAATATGGAGCCGACATGCATCATTTAGTTATTTGTGTTTTCCTTCTGAGCCCAGACTTCCTGATGCATAAATTGGCAATCTGGAGCTCATCCTCACATTATTTAGTTGTGCATTTTTGCTTTACTTTTGACTGTAGGGGAGGATATTAGCCATATTTTCTACTTGCAAGGCATGTGTTCATTCATTTTGATTCACTACGGTCATGTTACAAAATCTTAAAAATATCTTAATCTCTTCTACTAAGCCATCTGTTTAAATCAGAGATAATAAATTTTAATAAAAATTGACATTTTCCCAAGTTTATGATTTCTTTTAACATGCCATTTTGCTGTGATCTTTGAGTTATTGCCTCTAATAGATTACTTCCCTGTTGTCAGGGCTGATTCTATCTCGAAGTGTATTAATTTTAGTTAAATGTATCTTGGCAGGCATCCACCACTGGAATCAGTGCTGAACACCACAGAGTATTCTTTTAATTGGAAATAAAACTCAGAGATTTTTTTCACATGATTCTTTGCTATACAGTGTGTACAATTAGATTTAATGAGCTCACTTTAAGGACAAGTTGGCTAAACCAGTGCTATTGCTAATTTATAGAAGCTACTGAAAAAGTTACTTTATTATTTTCTTTTCTAAATTAAAACTTTAGAGGAAATATTGTTGCTGCTTTTCCTTTTAGAATGCGAATATACAAAAACCTAATTTTGGAAATAAAATG
This sequence comes from Geospiza fortis, assembly GCF_000277835.1. NCBI lineage: Eukaryota > Metazoa > Chordata > Aves > Passeriformes > Thraupidae > Geospiza > Geospiza fortis. The sequence continues at coordinate 10,346,600 of NW_005054302.1, forward strand.
TTTTCTCAGAGTGTGATTTCCAGTGATTGTTGTAGAATTTTTGGGTTTTCGTTGGCAAACGTTTTGGCAACAAAGGTAAGTCTAGCATCTTTTTATGTCATGTTAATAAACCCAGGCTGTGTATCATGATGACTGAGGAACCAGTAGCAGTGTAGCTCTCATGGCATGAATAGAACAAGCTAGCTTGAAATCCTGTGTTGACACTTGGCAGCTGGTGCCCAAAGCCGCTCAACTACACTGCCAGCTCAAGAGTTCCGTGTCAGAATATTATTGGTCAATACAGAAGTGGTTAACAATTTTTTTCTCTGGAAATACTGTCTCACTGGACACAGTCACATGGCTAAGACAGAAGGAAGCTTTAACCATCACTGTCTGTTTTCACCAGTCCTTGAAGACTGAACAGAAACCTGGGCTGGTTTATGCTGGAAAGATGTGTCCTACAGACCAGATTCAAGAGAAAGATTTCCCCTGGAAAGATTAGAACATAAGAGCTGTTCAATCAGCCTCCTCATCATTGCAGTACTAGTAGAGGGAATAACAAAAGGAGACTGGCAGTTTGTTAGTTGAAGATGCAATGCAAAATATCTGTTGAAAAGAGTAGCACCTGAAAAAATCCAGGAGATCCCAATACTTGAGTTGGTCATTCATAAGGAAGAGCTCCTTGATGCTATTTTATGTGGTATCCTTCTGTCGTCTACCTTTAATCTAATGTCAGTGGATAGATGATGGGAGCTGGTAGACCAAGTTTTTCTTTCTACATGAGAAAGTGGGTATGGGAGTGGCTCTGTGCGGTGCCTGCTGCTGGAAATGCTACCCCCACTCCTGCCCTTTTCTTCTCTGCACGCAGCTGCATGGCTTCCTTGCACCTCCTTCACCGCTGTTTTGTTCAGGCAAGGCACTTGCTCCAGGGCCATCCCTTTCCACATCTGCAAAATGGGAATTATGCACCCATTTGTGGAAAAATGCAGTGAGAATTACCAGCATGAACCTCAGAACAGGGATGGAAATTACTGCTATTGCAGTTTTGCACGCTTCTGCTTGCTTTGTGACAGTGTCCCATGAGTGCTTCATAAATTGCTAATTCTGAGTTACTAAGAATTACAGTCATGTTTCTGTTTGCATTGGAAAGACATATACCAGGGCTTTCATGCTGCTTCTTACAAAGACACTTCTCATTTATATACAGAAATAATGAGACAGAAAAATGTTAAAAGGATTGCCTGAAAGCTGCAGATCACTTCTAGCAGTAATTATTTATCTGTCCACCATTTTGTCTGTGTATATTTTATTCTCTCTCAGTCTATATATAACAACAAATTAGTTAGCAGAATCAAAGCTGCTTATTTTAAATTTACAATGTTCTCCTTGGACCAGTACACAAGCAAGCTGCATAGTGTAGGACATATGCACATGCTATGCTTGGTAATCTTTTGGTGTTAATTTATTTACATGCATCTGGTTGCTTTCTTAATAGAATGGATCAGTCTTGCCTCCCAAATGAAAGAGATAATGGGAAAATTGTTTGAGATGTTGTAATGAAAGCCAATCTATCTTTAGCAGAGTGGGTTAAGCATGAGTACCTTGTGTGCTGTTTCTTTCACCTGTAAAGTACAAATTTTGCACTAACAATTTATTAGCATTTTACAGAGTCAACATTAACTAAATATCCTTGACATATTCCACCAGAGAGGATAATGTCATTAACCTCTTTTACAGATGAGGAAACAATATTGAATTAGCATTGTAACTCCATTGACTTCTGTGGAGTTATTCCAGATTTACACCAGTAGAAATAACACTAACTTTAGTCCTTGATATAATAAGTCGTTTGTTCATGGTTATCTAGTCACAAAGCTGCACACTCAGGATGAGAAACTGAAAACATCCACATTTCCTTTGCTGCCATAGTAAGATTTTCTACTGATATAGCGTCTCTAAACCTTTATCTAGGATATTAAAAAAAAAAAAACCAAAGCAACACACCACCACAGAATCTTCCATTTTTCTCCTGATCATGTCTAGAAACAATTGTTGTGTCTGGAAAGGTCTGCATCCTGTGAAAATAAATGAACAAAAATAAATTTTTAAAACAAACTTCTACTTCCCCAGAAATGTGAATGTTTTTTCTGAGTAAATTTAACATCAGAAAAGAATTATGGGCTTCCAAAGACTGCCAATGAGCAAAGAATGTAAGTTAAAGGTCTTTTTATATGCAAATACTTCATTTAATGTGGGGGGATTTCCGATTTTCTCTCTCTCTTCATTTTTTAATTAAAAGCAAAAGAACAATGGGACATCATTTACTTCAATTTACTTATGAATATCCAGAATTCACTTTCACCTTCCAGAGTGACAGTGCTACCTGTCAGCTTTTGAGGTCTGGGGTAATGCAGGAGTCTGCTGACTTCTCTAGACAGAATGCTCTGCAGAAATTAGGGGTCTACACTATTTCTGATAAAATTGGAAGTTTTTTTGCAACATGTGTTTGCTCCCAAATAACTAGTGGCAACAGCATTATTTCTGACATGGTATAAGGTAAAAATGCTTAAAAATACAACTTTCATGTCTCCAGTTAAATTAGTTCTAATGTATTAATTACAAAAATTCTCAGCTCTCCATTTATGATGGACTTGCTGCAAGTGTGAGAACTGGAGCTGAAATTCAGCCCTACACAGAGGCTCGCTGCCAAGCTTTTTCCTAAGCTCCATTCAGAATAAGGTAAAGATCCCACTCATTAATCTCCTTTCCTGGATTGGCCCTTATGCACTGGCCTCTGTCACCTAACCACGTCTCAGTGGTACCCTGACAATTCAAACTCCTCTTGAAACCAGGTTAGGGGGTAATTGTACCCAGATCTTGAGTATGCCAGATTAAATAGTATCACAGAAAACACTGTCCCAATCTCCTACACCTCACCATTTATGCAGAATTTTTTTGACAACAAAAGACAGCAGGGAGCTTGGAACAGTTCTAGGATAAAGTAGTTCTCTCAGTTCAGAAACAAGAATTTTCATGTCCCCTCTCTTCGGAAAGTCTCATGGCAGCCACACTCTTCCAGAGGTTTTCTTTTCAGACTTGGACAGAGCGAACAAGGACTGCTCCAACTCCTTCTGTATTCAATGGGAAAAATTCAGGTTGACTTCAGTCAGATTGGTTCAGGCCCTTAATCTCCCTGAATGTACTGGAATTTGAACAAGCAGCAAACACTGACACTACTAGAGAAAAGAAGGATGACAAAAATATTTCCAAACAGAAGAGATTTACAGGACAGTTGGAATTACAGCACATTTATTTTCTTTAAATTTAATGAGCGGCATGATCCAATAATAGTTGTATCTTATGCTTTTCATAAAGATCTCAAGGCATTTCATAATCAATTAACAGCTCAAGCATGTCATCATTACAGAACATTTTGCAATAAACCATTAGGAATTAATGTAGAGTGAGCTTTCCATCTTTGCTAAACAAACTGCTACACATCTAGGATCCACGCCAAGCAGGCTTTGAATTTTTTAATGAAGATTAGACACATTCCCTGCAAGCAGAAGGTAAGTCCCTGTGCCAGGACTTTCTATTTGCCTCCTCCCCACCACCTGCAATTTTTTTTACGTTTTACCATTTCTCTGTATTTTGGTGAGATTAATAAAAATCTAGTCCTCTGTGCTGCATTACCTTCAATTCAGATGTTTAGGACAAGATGGATCACAATAAATGCAATATGGAGGAGTTACACTCCTGGATTGAAAATCAATCCCTACAGCGATTTCATGTATTTCTGAAGCATTCCTTAATAAATCTGTGTGTAAAAATTCCAAATAAACTTTTGTTGCCTCATCACAAGTCTTGCTACTCCTGTTTTTTTCTGTTTAATAATTCTGGATATAGCCCTACCTCCACAGATTAAACACAGTGAAGAGGGAGACAGCACCTGTGTAGGTTTCTCCAAGCTGTTGTCAGACCTAGAAATAAAGTGCCTGGCCCTCACGGGTATTTTAGGGCAGCAGTTACACAATTAGGCTCCCTATATTCCAAAGATAATGTCTGGATCTAAAATTCAAGCTTGCACCTAAACAGCTCCCTCGGCTGGCAATAGCAGGCGATTCCTTCTCCACCTGAAGTACTCCCGGCTTCCCCCACTAATCTGCCCAGCAACAGTTTGTCCCTTCCCTTCTGCAGCAGCAGTCTCGTGTAAGCATCGTGCTCCCAGATCAGCTGCAGCAGATTATGGAAGGATTTACAAGAGAAAGAAAAAAAAAAAAAAAAAAAAGGCAGCTGCTTCTTCAAAGATTCGACTCCTCAGACGTCTGACTTTTGGTCCCCACCCTGACAGCATCACACAGGACGTAACTTTTAAGCTGTTTAAGCGAGACGTGGTTTTGTTTAACAAAGACAGCACACAGTCTATGATTAATCTTTTGCATGAGAGACATGGCAGTTTCCCCACTGTTTTGCAAGACAATATGGTTTGATTGCTTCTGCCTCCTGTCAAGCCTCCAACTGGAAATGTGTAATATGAGATGAAGTGCAGTAAAACAGATAAGAACGTGCTGAGGTAGTTAAAACAATACTGGAGTAATTAAGGCTCTGTATCTGTATTAGAAACAAAATAAGCCCACTGTTTGGTTTGATTAACACTGCAGGATTGTAAGGCTGTCAATGACATATCTCTATACAAAGCAGATGTGAGGAGTCCAAGAGTTGTCCCAATGGGAAGATGTGCGAGTAGAAAAGCTGTACCAGTTGGAAGATGAGTTACCAAGAGCTGTTCCAGTGTGTAGATAAGAGGTACCAAGAGCTGCCCTAATGGGGATAAGAGAGTCCGAGAGCTGTCCCAAAGGGAAGTCAACAGACCAGAGGCCACAAGTCTGGAAGTGTAAGGGCTGCAGCCAGCCAGTTCTAGTCAGTTCCGGCTGATTCCAGCCTGTTCCGCTCTTGTCAGGCGTGGCCCTTTGTGATAGAGGAGTGGCCCAGCTCCTCCATTACATACCATGTTCACAACAGTGTCCTGCACACTCACAGGCTGTAATAGTGCCCTGCACACTTGCACACTGCCCTAAAAGCAGCAAAGTTTGACAGTAAAAGGTGCACACTGGGAATATTTGATTAATTTAAGGGTTTTTAGGAAAGGTTCTCCCCCGACCAGAAACAGGAAGAGAAAACTGTGCTTGCAGCAGCTATAGCAGCAAGTTACATAGTGGCAGGTCTAATGCTAATATGTATTGTATTGTTATTATTAACTTAGAGATGTGGCAAATGCAGCAACAACAAAGACTGAATGCCAGTGGCAGAAAAAAAATCTAGCGGCAACTGACTGTGTAAAACATGAGGAATTCCTCCTGTGCGTGACACATTAAAAAAAGAAGCCAAGAGCTCATTGTTTCCCTGCACCAAAAAAGATTAGGTACTGCCTAAAACAGCAGTACTGAACTGTGAATTGTTCTTATTTATACTATATCATGCAACCTGATAAAAAAAATCAAACCAAACAACGTACTCTGCTCCAGGCAGCTCAGAATCCAAGCAATGAAGGGAAGCTTACTGCTAGGCATCTGATCCATGAAATCTGTTCTTTTTAGCCTGTAACCCAATAGAGATTGGTCCCCTCCTGTGTCCAGCTGCACTTTTTTACTCTCAAAAAGAGTCACTAATTCCTGAGTCTTTTGCGAATGATGGTCCCTCTTCTTTGGAGAAGGGATGCAGTCTGGGCACAACTGTTAAGTTACACCCATAGCTGTGCATTCTATGGAGTATATGTGAAAAGTGGGGAAAGGGTGAAAGCATAGAGTCCCATTGGCTACAAATGGGATTCATGACAATAAAGGAAAAAACCCCAAACCTTTAAAAAGATCAAGTGAAAATATATGAAATTATTCTCTGCAAAAGATATAATGCCTCTCTTTCTTTTCCCTCATGCTAATCATGCCTTGTCCTGTACGCAGCCTTCATGTCTCTTTCAGATGAGGGAGATACTCATGCAGTGTAGCCTTGCTCAAACTGAGAGTGTTCTTACTATGACTCCCAAAGTGAATGTATCGACTGACCCAGCTCATCACCTGGAAGTGGCTGTGTGTGAGCCAAGCCCAGCTTTCTGAGTTGTCAGCCAAGCGATGCTCATTGCTTCCAAGCTCAGCAAAGCCGGCCCTTTTCCAGTGGTGAGCTGCAGAGCGATGGAGTGGGTGCAGATTTCCAGCAGTAGCTTTCCCAAAGAACTACTGCTTCACACTCCCCTTGTGACACAGCAAATATAAGGGCTGCTCTACCCTTATTCCTTCTGCTTGATCAAAAAAGAAACCACTGCAGCCATTATTTCTAAATAACGATTAACTCCAGAAGCAGGCATACCAGTACCAGCCATGTTCTTGTGACCAGTGTACTGCTACCAAACTGCTTTGGATTAGGTTCAAGGCTGAGCTCTTCTGGGCCTGCTGGATGCTCCTGATAAGTGTTTTTACCTAACAACTCACTGATAGGGATTCGAGTTTGAATGCAGCCTAGGACAGAAGTGCCCCAGTTACTTCATTGCCTTAAAGGTTTGAGCTTGTTTTTCCATGGATGTGCCATAATGTCAAAGTTGTAGAGCACTCTGAATGTCTGTCTCACCACCTTTGCTGAAGCTGTTCCGCTCTATGTAGAGCAACTGATAACCACAGGGACCTGAGAGAGTATTGCTTGTAACTTAGTGATTAAGGTGGGGATTGGAGAAGGAACTGGGTTTCTTGTCTGTTCTCCAGGGAGTATGTGAGTTTTAATATACTAAATATGTTATGGAAAACTTAAGATGAATGCTAAGCATGCAATGCCCAATGGCACACACTTAAATTTGCTCATAACACTACGCTATGAGATGAACAGCTGTGGTAGAGGAGCATCTTTACCACTCACTTTTATGTGGATCACAATTGGATTCTGGTGCCTTTTGAACTGACTTCAAACTGTGATCAGTGCAACACTCCGGGTTAATCCACAAATTTGGAGGATCAAGTGCAACCGTACAGGTAAGTGCAGTGGAGCAGCTTCCTCTAACTACAAGTAAAGGGGAAGGCCCAGCAGCTCCATGCTACTTGGATGCAGAGTTTAAGTCAGCTCCTGTTTTGTTGCTCCTGGGCAGCGATGTCAGGCTATGGTAAACTTCAGTAGGTCCCTAAGATGAAATGAAACCTATTTAAAGTTGTTTTTTAATATGAGCTTGGCTTTAATATGGGCTTGACATATAAGACTTAGGAAAAATAATTACTACAGTCTCTAGAAACTAGAAGATTCCCATTGATTTCAGAGGGTCAGAGATATAACTCCAAATGAACAATCTTCATTTTTAAGAATTGTTGATAAACTAGACTAGTCACACTTTTAAACATAAATATTTTGTTTGGAAAGCACCATTTCTACAGAAGTGTGTGTGGGGGGGTTTATGTAAAATTATCAATTTCAAAGCAGTTTCTATTAGGAAATAGTAAAATCATCCTCTTTCCATATTCTCCAAATTGGAAATGTTTAACCTCAATATGGTTTGCCATTTAGTGATGAAACTCATAAAAAATTAAATTGAAGCAAAATATTTGGAATAGAGTAAGGTAAAAAAAGAGAAGTCATCTAGAGGGTTTTTTTTTTTTAATTTAAAAATTTAATAGAGACAATTTTTATCCCACTCATTTCCCTGCCCCTCAAAACTTTTGTCCCACTTGGAATAAGAAAACTTCAGTCCCATTGGGAATAAGAAAAGATTATTTAAAGATTTTGACAGAAAAAAAATATTTCCCAGCTCTACCAAATGGCCTACAGTGTCTCAGAGCTGTAAATATAGTTTGCAAATCTTGCATCTGTTTTTTGTTTACAGTGACGGTAAGATATCTGTGTAGGTAAGTCAGGTTTTCCATGACAACAGTGTGTACTTCTACATTTCTAGCTACTGGTGGTTCCTGAAAACACAAGAATAAAAGCATACAGAAAGAGAACCTTAAGAAAAAAACAACCTAGCAAGACTCTCAAAAGGCAGAATTAGGTAATGCATTGAGTAACTGAGCTTGTTCAAGTAGGTAATTGTATTAGTATTGACTCAGTGTAACCATCTCTCTTTCATAAACGAATGCTTTGCATGACTGGTTTTCTGTGAGTATAAACGCATTGGATTTTTTCTTGTTATTGAATTTTATAGGAAAAAAATCCCAGCTACACAGATGGAGTTGAAGAGAACTAATCTCTAATATTTTGTATGAGAGGAAGTATCAAACATATGTAGCAGCGAATCCAAATGTGACTAGAGATTATATAACACCTGCTAGGGTGTATAATCATGTTTACCTCCACTGGGAAAAGATCCAAAGCCAGAACTCCAAATCTGAAGCCATCAGCAATGTACTATTTCAAATACCCCCATCCCTGACTGTGGGCTTCTATGTGGGTCCAGTTTCAAAATAGAATTTCATGCCCAGCCCAGCTTGGTGAGATTGCTCTCATAGTCCCTCATGCTGAGTAGCACCTACTCATGGAAGTTATTAGACTGAAGGAGAAGGGGGCAAGAGTATCTCCCCCATTCACGTCTCCCAACACTGGAAAAAATAAAAAAAAGAAGTGCAATATATATCTTTGCATTATAAGTGTAGAACCTTGAGGGGGAAAAAAAAAGTTATGAATTTGGCCTCTAGGATCCAAGGAACTGAATTATTAAGAATGTCCACAGATGTAATATTAGATATATTCATGGATACAATGTGGAGAAAGACTTTGGAATTGAGCCCAGAAAGAACTGCTGATACAATACAGTTCCTTATGCTTCTCCTAAAATCTCCAAGTCTGATATTAATAAATAAAAGGGTTTGGGGGCTGGAATTAAACCTGCATAGTTTTATGAGGAACAGGTCTTTACTGCCTAGGTCAATCTGCATGGCAATATAACCCTCAGATTTACAGTTGAGTTACAAACTTCTTTGCAGAGGCAGGTCAACAGGAACCACACATTCTCTTTTAATCATGCTATGTATGAAAATGTTTTATAGTGACATCATTAGTGGTATTACTGGAACCCATCTGCAGCCAGAATCTCCTCCACTCCTCCACCCAAGTGTAAGCATAAACCCCCAACACTTCCTTTCTGACAGAAACATATACATTCCTCTTATGACTGATCTCTCTTCTTCAGGCCCAAAGCTGGGTTGTGAACAAGAAATTCCAGCCAGCCAGTGTGAAATCTTTACCCTCTCCAGCCACCAGTCTACGCTATCCAGCATCTCACTTTTGATGGGTTTGGTGGAGGGAAAGATAAAAAAACGTACATCTGGCCAGTTTTGCCCAGGCAAGTGAGGGGGCAAGGTAGAGAAAACTTCCTAACCACTTCAGGAAATCATCTGAACTCCTGAGAGATGACTTTTAATTACACACATTAATGTAATGCAGAACTACTAGTACCATGAGCAAAGCAAGGACTATAGGCACAATTCTGCTCACTATGCCACGATCCACAAAGAACAGAAACTCTTCATGGATTCATGGTTCCAGAAATCAAAAGGAACTATAATGTCTCCAGCCCATAATCTCAGTACAGGGGCTGTAAATTTCTTCCAGATGATTTAAGTATATTTTGTAAAAAAAGATATCAGCTCTTTGAAAAAAAGCAAAGCTATAGGGATCCACCACTTCATTGTGAAGGCACCCTACTGTTTAATTATTCACACAGATTGCAATTTATTTCAAGGTTAAATCTATTCCACTCTGCTTTTGCAATATCATTAAATGTGAAGGCCCATCACAAAGAATTATAGTGACATCTATGTCAAAAAGCACAGAACCCATCTTTCCACTAAACTTGCTAAGCACAATCCTGCTATGGATAATCCTGCTATGTGATTTTCTAATGTAATCTGGAGATTCCCACACTCCCTTTAGTTATATTATTTTACTTCCAGAGTCACTATGAGGTGATCATCAGGGAAGCAAGAGGAAGCAGAAGGCTCTGTTATGTGCCAGAGAGAATTAAGGGCATGCTGTAAACAATATCTATGTGCCAAATGCTACTGAATCTTTCAACAGATCATTAAGCAGTCAACAGCTCTGGTCTGGAAATACACTGATTGTTTAGGGAAAAGTCCACAACTAAATTGGTCCTTTGGATATCTGGCTGCTATGATTTTGGAAAAATATAAAATAGCTCACAGCATTAGTGCATTTATATACGTAAGGGAAGCAAATTATCTGCTGAAATTCACGGCACATATAAACTTTAAAATCTAAAGCTTTTTACACATAAGTTCCTCCAAAATATTTTGTCCCCTAACATCAACAGCAACAGAAGAAGCTGATGGCTGGTGTGAGAATCTTAATTGAAGTGACAGCAAGACTTTGCCAGTTAAGTATATTTTTATGTCAAGAAGAAAAAATAGAAAATGTCAAACTATACCTAAAAGTAGCTAGAAGCTTGTGAGCTAATAAAATTAGTTCGCACTTTATTCTTTAAAAGTCTCAGCTCTTCCTGTAAATAGTCAACTTCCTACAATTCCTAAAAGTTCAGTAAGAGTTGAAAGCACTTAGTAACTCACAGGAAGTTGCTCAGCACTGCGCCATGGTGTTTATAGAGCAGAGTTTGAAAGTGTGGTTGGTATGACAGGTTCTTCAGAGAGACACATCTTCAAACAAAAAAGATTCTTTCTCAAGCGTAAGTCTTCAGGGATTCACAGTAAGTCACATAGCTGTTAACACATTTAGGTTGATTGAATGTGAGAGTGTTATATGTAGACATCAACTTTCAAAAGGTCTGTGATTTAGAGAGCTGCAGGTGTTGCTTTTGTAAATTTCATAGAGTTCAGTGCCAAAAGAGGACACAGCATGAAAAATTATAAGCAGATCAACTAAAGCATTTTTTTCAATAGAATATACTGAAGAAAGCCTTGTCAACGTCTGTGACTTATCTTTCCACTTCTGTAAAACATGGTACAGATGTAACTGTCTAGTCTGACTTTTAGTCACAATATTTAGCTACCTGAAAGATAAAGTGTAATGAGACACTATACATTTCTCCTTCTTCGGTCTTTCCCAGTTTTGAAACTGTGAGCCTTTGAAAGCAGATGACATACTCAATTATTATCAAGTAAATTTTTTATCTGTCATTTGATCACTTGTGACAGCAGATGAAATATAAAAAGACTAAACTTGCACTACAGAATTAGCCTGCAAAATATACTGGCGTGTATCCAACACACAAAATATAAATTATCTCTCAGAAGTATCTGAATAAGACTTTTACGGTTTTCAGGTAAGATCAGCTAAAGTTCTGGTGACATCACATTTCTATAATATCTTTCAGAATGTGACATATCATGTTCTGCTGCAAAAGGAATCTTCAAGTCCAAGAGTTCTGCTGCAACCTGGAGTACTAGGGAAAAAGGATATTGTCTTAGTGTGTGTTAGTCTTAGCTTCAAATGTTTATAGGTCATATTTTCTCCTTTTGTAAATCAATATAATTCCACTGACTTCAATGGAGCTATGCCAAGTTAACACCAGCAGATGAATCCAGTCTTTTGTTTTGTATCAAAACTCACATCTTCAAAAGGTTATTTCAGGCTCTACACTGGGCAAATTGTTGTGACTGTGAAGGTGTTATTCAGGTTTCAGAAAAAGGATTTCTGCAGGATGGTGACAGTACAAACTGTCTACCTTGTCAATATGGCCCAGCTTTCTGTTTGAAGAGCTTTTTCAGTAATTGTAAAGTCAGAATAAAGCACTGTGATAATCTACTTTGACTTTCTATATATAGAGAGGTCATCATAATTTCTGGGCCCAAATTGGGAAAGCATCCTACATCAATTTAGACATTATTATTACTGACAATTTTACAGGATGTATATTACTTTCCCTTTTTATTTGCTTTTATGTTTTTAATCTCATTCTTAGTGTGAAAATTGTTGAGCTTTAACTTTGGTTAACAGTCTGTTCCTAGGATCTTGTTCCATACATAGTTACTTCCAGTCCTGAGCTGCTGTGCTCCTTAAAGCATCTTTTTGATACACTTGTTCTAACACAGACTGAGCTCCAAAGAGCTCCTCTCCAGAGGAGAAGGAGCATTATAGTCTCTGAGACAGTTCAGTGAGTGACATCTCTCATGAAGCAGTCACTGAAAACACAGACTAAAAGCCATGTGGATTTCTCATTTGTCCAAGACTACCAAACTACTTACAAATAAGTAATGGTCACTTGTGTTTTGAGGTAGCTGCTGAGTGAGAAAAGAAAGCATTCCTTGTCCATCCCCTCAAGTACCATTGTTACCAGGACATAAAAATTTCTTATCTTTCACTACTGAAATGACTCAGTTTGTCTTTGACTTCACTGGCAACAGAGAAGTATCATAAGATGGAATTCATCTCACCCCACTTTAAATGTCTAAATCTGATCTACTTCTTATGTACTTTTCATAGTCAGAAAGAGATAAATAGGCACTTCCATGGCACCTCTGTCCCACACAAAGCTTGACAGATCATCTAGTCTGAGTGTTGGAGGTAACTGTGAGATTTCCATGTTGAATCTTATGAGACAAAGAAGACTCTGAGGATGAGATTTAGGGGAAGCCTCACAGGAGATTGATATGAACAGAAAATCATGAAAACAAGAACCCAGAGTAAATCTGAAGAAAGTGTGGAATCAAAGAGAAATCAAAAGAAAGGCAAAGGAGTTCTTGGTAGGCAAAGGCACAAGCAAAACCAAAGGGTGCAACTGTACAGAGGTAGAAAGTATCTGTGCTGTAGTTCCACCAGTCATTGGAGAAAAAGTCCAAAACTGCCAGAGACTGTGAAAATCACAAATCCAAAGAGTCTTGGCAAGCAACATCTGTGTCTTATTGTCACAAAATATTTTGCCAGTTGGGAAGGATATAATCTGTAGGGCTTTGCCACTGTAAGTTCCCAGAGAAGGAAACAATATTCAAGGGAAAGGGCCTTGTAAGTTTACACATATATGAACCCATTTGATTATATTTTTTATTAGAACTTGTAATGAACACCACAGTTTCTGCACTTCAGTTGCACTTTATGTGTGATTATTTTGCTTGTTCTCTCCATACATGCACATATGTAAAACCATATGTATTTATTAAAAGACTAAGCTGCTACTGTCACAGAACTAGGATACAACAAAGGGACAAAATACTAAATTTGGCAATAGCATTTCCCATGCTTTACAGTACTGCATAAAACAAATCTATAAATTCTGAGCAGGTTCAGGGGGAAATTACTGCACACTGATAGCTCAACCTGATAAGACTTTTTTTTTCTACATTAAGAATAAATAATAAAGATTATAATCCTGGCAGCAGATTTTTACACCTACATCCAAAGGACGTGTAGGTTTATTACCTACTATTACCTACGACCTAGAACAGTGCAATGTCTTAAAATGTGAACCAGACCTTTTACTGAGCTGTACTGCAGACTCCACTGCTGCAATCAATACTCCAAAGAGCCCTATTTTTCTTGGACAAGAGACATACATATATCCGATATTTGAGGAAGCCAGGTGAATAAATCAATAGCTAAACAAAAATGCACTTAATCATATCTGTTTTGGACAGATGCAGGTTGGAAAACCTATATGGCCCACACAATGTCTTCTGCCTAAAGCTTAGACAGGAATCCGTGTTTCCTAAATGGCAACATCCTGTTGCTGGACATTGCTGAAGCTGGAGTGATCACAGTAGCAAGTAATTGTGTGGCAGTCAGGATCTACTGCTCAAACTTTTAAGTTCCAGTATAGTTTGTCGTTGGAGTACTTAAGCATAAATATGTAACTTGATAAAACCACCAAATTATGTACTTTGTAAGTTTAACAGCTTTCTTGGAATATGTAGCAAAGATTCACACATTCACTTTAACCTTAAATCGACTTGGCTGCATTTTCTTACTTAGAGTCAGCCCAAGGAGGAATTGAATATACACACATAATTTATCTTTCCTTAATGGTTTTAAGCAGTGACCATTATTGGATATTTCTCATGGTACTGCAAGTGATCATTAAACATACATAATAGCCCTACTAAATGAGTAGATAACTCTAATGCCAAGATTTTCCCCGTTCAAAGGTACATTTGTGCATGGAATCGCTGCTATGCTTAAAGGTGCCCCTTTACTTGACATTACTTAATAAAGCCCTTTCAGATAACCACAGTGCGAGAGATGTTTTAGAAAAGCACAATTTTATTTCTTCTCTGCTTTAGCCCTAAGCAGTTCAGCATTATTTGAACATCAGCAACTGCACTTCTTTATGACTTCAAAGTCACAGAACCTAACCTCAAATTGGCAGTGCACCTCGAGATTGACTGTGCCCAGCACTCTGAGAAATGGATGTTTTCAGCAGAAAGAAGAGCAACAGCAGGTAACAACACGACAGTCTAAGACCACTCAATTAGAAGGTTTATTAAGGTTACACTAAGGTGCCTGTCATGAGCACTCTCACAGGAAACACTTTAAGAAAGGCATGAGGAAAAGGATGAAACCACTAAGCTTGGAAAGAATTCTGCAGCTGTTATTAACATGGAAGAAGGGCAAGATTCCTCCCAACCAACCTTTTCAGCAGAAAGCTGTGTGTCAGGCACACTGCAACCAATGCAAGCCCAAGAAACGTCTTTTATTTTAAAATGTGTAATCCTGACAAGAAGAAAAGACAAATAGATGTCTGAGGTTTCTATTTTCCACCAGTTACAGCTACTGTCTGTTTAGGAACGCGGTGAGAGGTCCTTTCTCCGCAGTAAGAGAGCAGAGCGTCTCTGTGGCAGTCAGCCTAAGCCACGGGAGCTGGGCAGCAGCTGCAGGAAGCAGTTTTGGGGTGTCGCTGGTGCAGAGCTGACAGCAGCTCAGGCTGCGTGTGACAGGGCTCCTCAGCACACCCAGTCCCGCCGCTCTGCCCAGACAGCCCCCGTTCCCGCAGGACGCCGAGCCGGCCCTCCATTTTTATTTTCGGTCCCTTATCGCAGAGTTTGATCAACCAACAGGCGCTTCCGTCCTGCTGGTACGCGGAAAAAAAAGGAATCGCTCTCCTGATCCCACCTATTTCGGCGTTCTCCTTTGCGAACCTCTCTCCCCTGTCCTGCGCGCTCGCCCGACACGGCGGGCGG
>NW_005054302.1:10362106-10409162 GCF_000277835.1 Geospiza fortis
GGATCGGCTCCCGGGCGGGACAACTTCCTGCGGACTTGGCTCCGAGCGCTCCGTCCCGCGGCCGGGGTGCTGCGGATAAGCCCGGAAAGTTTGGGAAGGCGGAGGGTGGGCGGGGAGCCGGGAGCCGGCCGGGGACGGCCGGGAGGGAGCCGCCGCCGGGCCACGCTGCTGGGGCTCGGTGGCAGCCCCTGGGAAGGTCCGCTGAGAGGCTGGCGAGGGAAAGAACTGCTCCGAAGACTCGCAGAAGACTTTCGGGGTTTGTGTGTTGTTGCTTTTTCTTTCTTTTTTAAATCTACTTAATTTCGATTCCCAGTCGTGAGTACAGTTGTGCCAGAAAACAACCGAGACCTATGTTTAAGCAGCCTGTCGGAAAAAAAAAATAATCTCAGGAAAGCATTAAAGGTGACCCAAGAAAAAAAGAAAGAAAACGATCTGTTCTGAATGTAAAAACGTGGGGTTCGTCTCTTTTTGAAAGCACCGTGCCCTGATTTGTGCGTGTTTTGTCCCTACGATGGGCTGTCATGAGTTCGGTGCATAGTTTTGTGGTTCTCCTTATCGTTGATTACCTTAAAAATTTATTTGCTGAGTTTCTAAACCGACTATAGTTCAACCCTTTCTCTTATTTTTCGACTGTTTTAAATGTTCTCTTGTCAGAGTGGTTTCTGTTCCGTGATCCCTATCGTGCCTAAATTTGTATGGTATTTTTATCGGTGTGTGGGGTGGTGCCACCCTGGGTCGAACCTCTGGGGGTTTCCGTGTTTCTCTCAATTTTGAAAATTTGATTGTCAGTTATTTTTAGCTTCGTTCAGAATTTCCTCCTTGAAATGAACTAGAAGTCTTAGAGGAATTCCCCTATGCCCTGTTGAAAAAAAGTGAAATGAGTTTCTGTTGGTACATTTTTAATAACTTTTTGGTCTCCCTCTCTCTCTTAATTGCCTTTTAGTGGCTTATTTATAATATACAGACCTCCTAAGATGAAGCTAAGAAGAAAACTATTCTCAACCTTTGTTGGTTTGGCTGATTTTTGTCAGATAAACGAACTGCTCCTTGCACAGCAGTTTTAGCTGCTGGTTTCCCTAATGCTTTGTGGGAAACCTGGAAGGGACATCTACCAACAGGAATTTTAGGTGAAGCTATCAAATATTGCCCAATATTTTGGGAGAACTACCTGTTTCTTCAGTGCATTTTCCAGTCTGGACTTGTATAGGTTTCCATTCTTCTCCTCGAGAGGGTTTTGGCAGAGCTGTTGGCCACAAATGCAGGGCAACACAGAAAAGCATGGACAGCACTGACAGACCTACAGAGATAAAGACAAATGATGTGCAGAGCTGGGCAGCTTCAGATGCTGCCAGAGTTGACACTGGAAAGCTCTCCTAGGGAGTCCTGAGCACATATTACACCTTTTTGGGATATGATTGGTGTTCACAGTCTGATGGGACTGGTTTGGTTTGGTGTTCAAACCAGTGAACATCAAACGTTCAGTAGTGACTGCATACCCACACCTCCTGTCTGTGGAACACCATCTGAGCTTTGTAGCTACCCCAGAGTGTGGGGTGGAAATGGGCCTGTTCGAGGTGACAGCCCTCAGGAATGCTCCCTAGCTCATTGCTGCTTGTTTGGAGAGGGGTGGGTGCAGTAGCAGCGAGAGAATGGACTGTGTGCTCACTTGTTGCTACTAGATCTGTATGCTAGCAAAATAATTTCAATGTTTTTTATAAATCGAATCATGTTTTTCTAAGCATTAAATAACGACAGAAATGCTTTTGCATATGTATATATATATTTGTATATGTATATATGTATATATGTACATATAAAAGATACACGTTTTGATTAGGTGATACGCCCTATCTTATTGGATAGTAGATACATTTGATGATGGCAGTGTGTAATGTAATGCAGTTTCCTTGTTTGTTTTCACCAATTTTCCCTCTCCATCATCTTTCTCCCTTTCCTGTTACTTTGAAGACCAACAAGGCTTGTCCCAATGCTGGTGTTCCACCAAGAAGCAGTGGTGAGGAGAAGCTGAATGAACTCCTGCATGAAGTCACAGGATATGGGTCCTGATTCAGCAGGCAGCACTGCTGTCATGGGGGCTGTGCTCATATAAAAGATACACGTTCTGATTAGGTGATACGCCCTATCTTATTGGATAGTAGATACATTTGATGATGGCAGTGTGTAATGTAATGCAGTTTCCTTGTTTGTTTTCACCAATTTTCCCTCTCCATCATCTTTCTCCCTTTCCTGTTACTTTGAAGACCAACAAGGCTTGTCCCAATGCTGGTGTTCCACCAAGAAGCAGTGGTGAGGAGAAGCTGAATGAACTCCTGCATGAAGTCACAGGATATGGGTCCTGATTCAGCAGGCAGCACTGCTGTCATGGGGGCTGTGCTCAGAGAGATACATTGATCTTTTGCAGTGCTGTCGAGGTTTGAGGGAACTAACCATGAATTCTCTCTGCTGAACTGGGCTGGGCTTTGCTTTTACTGCTACAGATGTGCTTCAGCTGCTCCCAAAGCCATCTGAGCCCTTTGAGAATGGATCTGGTGTCTCATTCAGGTCCAGGTGCTTCAGAATAAAATGATCTCTGTCTCCATACTGATCTCTGCATCATGAACTGCAAGAAGCATCCCTGGGTGGATTGACATCTGTGACACACAGTAGCAATTTGTGCTGCATGCCAATATAGATTTCTCTGGTTTTTGATCCATTATGAAAATGCTTGTCCCGCAAAGAGATCTTGCATTTTGTCTTCTCTGGAGATCCCCAAGGCTGATGGCTTTACAGAGCCAGCAGAGCAGTGGCAGGGCTGTAAGTCCACATGTTCTGTAACCAGGTGAGACTGTTCTTTAGAGGGTGAAAGATCCTGAGGTGTCCATGATGCCATTTTGGGTTGCTTCTTTTTTGGTTTCTTTTGGGTTTTTGTTGATTTTTAAATTTTTTAAAAGTTATAGCAGTAACAGCTTCCCAGTAAGTCCTGCATACAGCTGAGGAGTTTCTTTCCTTTCTGCTCATTATGGGAAAGAGTTATGTGGGCAGATGTGGCCTGTGTGAGGATTTGCTGAGCTCTTAATCCTGTTTGTGGCTGATAGGCCATGCAAATATGGAAGGGCATCTCTTTCAGTATGTAAAGGTCTTAACTGCTCACTACCTTAGGGAAATATGCTGTTAAAATGCTGTAATTGTTTTATTAGTAGCTACAGGCCATGAAGTTGTAGATGTAAAATCCTGCAACAGTGCAGACCACCTCCTGCAGCCCTCTTTTTTTTTTTTTTTTTTCCCTTCTGGTTGCTTGTTTGGGTTTTTTGAGAGAGATATTTTTACTTGTTAAGACAAACCATAAAATAATTACTGTAGGTAGCAGAGGAACCAGGCTTTGTATAATGAATGGGGGAAGCAGCCAGAGATGAGAAATTTGTGAGCCCTTTGAGCACATATGTATCTTGAAGGGATGAGAATGTGTCATAATATTCTATCTGTTGTCTTTTGCCCTGTCACTAGTTTAGTTTCAGGATGGGAGTTTTTTCAGTCTTCTTTATCCTTCTTTGTTTGTTGTATTTTACACCCATTTTAGATGCAAAGAAGTTAGTGACTTCTTACTTTCTTAAAAGTATGAGCTTTTGGGTGTCTGTGTACCCAGAAGTTTCTGACCACTGTTGTCATTAGAAATCCTGTAGAATTTCTCAAAAGGTAGGGCATACCCCAACCAAATTACTTTGTATTAAAGTTCTGAAAGTTCAAGCATAATTTTAAGTATATGAGCAACTTGTCAGAGGGGTATCTTTCGAGTCCAGCAGTATGCTGGTCAAAACTTAATGTAAATGAGAGAGTGTGCAGTGCACTGAACTTTCCACTGCAGTTTCTGGTGAGTGTAGAAAACACCATTTTTTTGCAATTCATGCGTGCTATTTAAGTAGCTACTTCATTGACGGGGGCTGTATTCTTGGGGCCAGGGGAGTTACATTGTGTAGTTTTGTGGTGACGTTCTTTGGGGATAAAAAGCTGCTAAGTACCTGCCTGCCTTCCTGTTTGCTCATAGCTGTATTAAAGGCATGTGCAAGATAGGGACCTTACTTCCACCTTAACCAAGGTTCAGTGAGAGATGTTGATAAAACCAGAAATTGGGGCTGGATTTGTAGGTGGAAGATGGAGGCTAAGAGATTTGTGACACTGACTTTTGCAGCATGCACAGCACTTGACTGTTAGGTTTCTCTTGAGTGCAGGTTGCTAACAGAGCCACGCTTGTATTTTCCCGTCTGTAAGAGCTGCTTCTGTGACCATAATGCAGTCTCTGACTTACAAAAATGAGACACGATAATATGGAAATTCAGTGAAAGTGTCAGTCTTGAGTGTTTTAAATAGGTAGTAACAATAATGCTGGGCTTTTCCCAGTCCTCTGCAGATGCCTGTGGACGTGAAGGTAAAGGGACATAGCCGAGGAGTCTGGCTGCATGCAGAGTGGGTGTGTTCTCATCTGCTCAGGTGGGTATCGACTTTCTGTGTTACAGCAGAGGGTCAGAAGAGACGGGTTGACAAGGTTTTGTGAAACAGCCTGATGCGTGGAAGCAGGCATGCTGAAACTCATTATTGGACTTACCAAAGCCTGTGAACCAGGCTAGAATGGGAACTCGTGACCGGTGCCCTAAGCCTTAGTGCCAGCTAACCTCTTTTCTGATCCCTTTCATGATTTTTATTTTATCTTGTTTGGATTGCCCATGTTTTCCATTAGACTTTTTCTTGTGGTCCTCTAATTTGCACTAGTATTTTTCTTTCCTATTTACCTCAGCTGTCCTTTGATAGTTTTTCTGATTTTTTAAAATTGCATTGTTAGATTTTTCTCCTGTGCACAACCTGTGTTGTTTACATTTATTCTTCGTTTATTAATCTTCTTACATTTTTCTCCTTTTAACTCTTATCCTTAGAGGAACCAGTTTTACTCTTAGAGACCAGCCCTTTCTTATTGATTGCCAGCTGCTTTTATTGAAACTAATTTACATTCTCTGCTCTTATTGCGCTAGACAGAGGACTAGTGATTTTGAGTAAGGCTCTTTCCCGAAAGGCTTTGCTCAGAAATTGTCTCTGTATTTCACAAAAAGAGCGGAAAATAAAGAGCAGCATCAGTGCAAAAGCTGCTTCTGCCTAAACCCATGTGTTTGTGTCTTTGTCACATGAAGAGTAGAAATGTGGCCTGCCCTGCTGCAGGCACAAATGACTTTTTCAGGCTGAAATGAACTGGTGCGATGAGGGGGAGTGCAGAATGATGTGGCTTTATGTTTACTTACATGGGCACCCCTTTGACTCTGGGCAGTAAAAAACCCAATCTATTTTGATTGTGACTGTGTCCTGCCTTGGTACTGCTGTGATTTTTTTTGTTGTTTTTTTTTTTTTTCCATAAACTGGTCTAAAAAAACTTATGAAGAATAGAGATGCACTACAGTTAAAGAGTTGAAGAGCTATGTTTGCATGATGGTAAACTTGGGGAAAAACTGTTAAATGAGAGGAGAGGCCTTGGTAGGCTTTAACACTCCAAGTACCATCTGCCTTCAGATAGGTTCTTTTGAGAAGGGTCTCTAATAAGGCTTCTCAAGCCTTATTAGTTGCTAAGCATAAAACCCTTGTTTTCAGGTCATGTTGATTTTGGGCTTTGTGTCATGCTAGAGGTATGGATAATCAGGGTTTGGATGTACTAGACCTCAGGGTATGTATCCCATCTCTTTCTCAGACTGTTTTTGGTTTATAAATTGGTCTCACTGCTTTTTCACCCAGTGTCAGTTTGGTTTGACACCTTGACTCTGCTTGTATATTTGGAAACGAGACCGTGGTACAGTGCTTAGTGTCCGGTCTGGAGGGGGAAGTGTGTTACATAAATTTGTTACCAAAATTCGCTGTAGTGCTCTGCCTCTCAAGTGTTTGTTCTTAGCATGGCTGCTTACTGGTAATTATATGTCAGTAGCATCATTGCATCAGGATAGATCTTCTACTTTGGCACCCAGCTAGAAGCATAACAAAAGGAAGGAAGCTGCAGGATGGATGTTTTAGTATAAAAGTGCACCCTCAAACACAGATGAGGTACATGGCTGTCATGATACAAATAAGAACCCAGAGCCTTTTATTCGTCTTACTGGTGCTGGTATAAAATATGGCTCTGAGCCTGCAGTCATGCCACAAAAAGGCTCAGGAAGTTCATCTGTGGTTAGTTGCCTTTGCAAATTCAGGTCTGCTTAGAAACCTGTGCACTTACTGTGCTGGCTCTGGCCATCAACTCAACCTTCACAGCCTGCTTTGAATGGAAAAACATATGGTTAAACTCTAGCATAATTTAGGACAAGATTTGCAGGATAAATGTGTCTGAAGTGGCTTGAGAGGTTTAGGTGTTAATGCTGCACAGCATCAGAAAAACCTGAGTTTTCTGAATTCATAACTGTTACAGGAGAGGCTTGTATTTATACTGTTATAACCTGTGAAGTACATTTGAAGATTTGGAGTCTTAGAGTTACTTGTGATGCAGTACTTTAGCATAGAGGAAAAGGCTGCATGCCAACTTTTTCCCTTAATGTTAGGGTTTGATACCATTACTCAAAAGTCTTGATGCTCATTCTTGCTGCTGAATTATTATTTCAGTCTGCAGTGCAAACAGTTTCCCTGCATTGTTTAAGTCTTTCCCACAGTTGTAAGAGAAATACTTAAGAGTACAGGAAATGGTGTCTGTAAAAGTAAGATTTGATCTGAAATCTGATTGCCTGAACAATTGCTAAGTCTCTTACACTTTTAAAAGTTGAAGATGACTTAGTTCTTTCTATTGATAATTTAATTAGCATGTTAAACTCATTGTACAGTAATGTCCATCAAACACACTTTTGCTTTTCTTTTAAATTGCATTATAAATTGAGGAAGAGAAACAGAAATATTTGTATACAATCATTTTTTTTGCCATGTCTTCCAGCTGTAGCACTGCCTTCCTCAGCTGGGAGAAAGTGAAACCTTTCTGTTCTGTGTCCAAACACAACAAAATACAAAAGCCAATAGTAGAAGTAGGAGTGAGAATCCATTTGACTTTTTAAATTCTGGCCTTTGTTAATAACAGGATGGGTTATTACTATTGAATACGATGTTGTATTTTTTTTAAAAAAAAGAAAGTTATTGACTTTAAGGGAGGAGCAGGGGTAGTTTTCAAACACCCCAAAAGAGCTGTAGGAATAAATCTTCGGAGCAGATTCAGTAACAAGTAGAAATATTCCAGTTGGTTTGTGTATCTTAGCATTGATCTCCTCCTGAACTAATCACACCCCTCCTAACACACGCACAGTGTAGCTATACAGTGCCTTGCAGCCTCACCTGCACTCCCCTGCACATCCTTCCAAGTAATTAGACAGGAGCAGGAGCTTCTGTGTAAGCCTTTGAGCTTTGTTATTTCCGTGCTGTGCTCAGTGTAAAATGCAGCGCTGAGAGAATGGCCTTCTTTGGCTCAGGCACAGCATCTGCAGCTGCTTTGCATCTGATCCCCTCTGAACAGGAGTGAGGAGGATTGGGTCTGCCTGTGGTGTAGCACCCTGTCATACCCCATGTCTGGTTCTGGTAAATCAAAGCTGTTGACAACTGGCTTAGCTGGTTTTTTTCATGTTCTCTTTGGAACAAGATGATCTTCAAGGTCCCTTCCAAACCAAACCATTTTATGATTCTCTGTATATGTTCCTGAAATGCCCAAATGCCAGTGGGAGGTTAGTCCCAGCTATCCTTTGTGACTGAAAAAATTTCTATGTGGTTTCAGGAGGGATGCGATTTCTTTGGGGTGGGCTTTTTAATTTTTTTGTTCTGTGGTTTTTTGTTTTTTTTAAGTTGGTTGTTTTGAGGTGTTTTGGAAAGAAAGTACCTGTGCAATTGCTGCTTGACTTCTAAGTTCTGGATATGTTTTGGGAAAAATTGTTTTGGGGTTTTTTTTCTTAATGCCTCACAGAACAGTGAAAAAAGAACCCCTGGCCCCTAAAGCTTTTCTGCTTAATGCACTTCCTTGACCTTTTCAAGTACTTTGTGCTTTTGCAAGGATATAAACCTGGATATTTTATATATTCTGTGTTGCTGAACTAACTGGAAAATTTGGGGGTTTGAGAGATAGGAACTTTGATGATAAATGCATTTTTCCCTTGTAAAACTTCATCTGTATTCTCTATGCTGGGCACTCCTGAAGGAGAAATTCAGTGTGAAGAGAGGTCTTGTGACAGTTTTGCCCTTAGCAACCCTTAGAAGCACAGGAGAGAAAGAATTAAAGGAAAGAGCTACAGTGTGCAAAGTCTGAAGAATTAACATCAGTCCCTTTTTCATACAGTGGAAAGAAAAGAGTTGACTGGAAGAAGAAATCTTTCCTGTGGTACTGGTAGAGAGGTACAGACAATATCTGAGACCTCGATAAGGCCTCTCAAGCAGCCAAAGTGTATCACACTGCAGAAGCTTTCTGGGTTGTGATCAGTGCTCTGAAATACTATTTAAGAAACTGTCAACAAAATATGTATTCAGTTAGTTCATCTGCAAACTTCAAATGTATTTGGTAATCCCCATATAGTGCAATTCAAAAGTATTCTTAAGCTTAACCTTGTTTTGATTAGAAAAAGGCATCATGGTAGAGTATACTGCACTGCATGTTTGCTGAACAGCATATACTATCTGGATAAGTGACTGAAAACTTTGCCACGTGGCATTTACTTGCGCCAAATTTTATTTTTGCTGTTTTTTTTTTCTTGTGAAATAAGTGGGTACAAACCTTTTGCTGAATATTTCCACCCATGTTTTTATTCATTGTGTGAAAATAATATGACACTGTTACCAAAACAAAAAAAAAAAAAAAAACAAACCCTCAGGTTGTAGGCATATATTGTAATATCATTGGCATTTTTTTCCTGTAAGAATGACAGTGGATGCGAAGGTGTGTTTAGCTTGAGAAGGGATATAGTTGCTTTCCAAAATAAATGCTATTTATGAAAGTTTATTACAAATTGTCTACAGGAGAGTGAACATGCAAGGATCAGGGTATATAATGTTTTCTTTGAAACACACGTTTGGTAAATATTTTTTTAACAGTTGCTAATCTGTTTCCTGCCTAGGAAACCAAGGAAGTCAAAGAGAAAAGAAGATTATGGACATATTTGTTATTCAATGCTGTGTTGTTTCTCTGACTTCCATCTCCTACGCAGTTAGAAACTCTGCAGGAAAGGGATATGTGACTTGTGTTGAAAACTTTCAGATTTCCTGTTTCTCTGGGCATGTAGGTTTCTAGCTGAGCAGGTTAACCTTTACTGCTGGGCTCTCTCTGTACCTCTCCATATTTTCCTTTGCCCTGGAAAATTTTTGGTCTCCATTATCCCTGACCACCCTGGACAGTTGGCAATCTCTTCCTTCCAGTCTGACAATACCAGCAGTGCAGTGCTATGGGCAAGTCCCTTTGAATTCTGCTGTCAGTTACATTTCTTGTGAATAAAGTGCTTCAGAATTCCAGGGAGCCCTGAATAGAAACGTATCAATTGTGTGTCAACACAACAGCATCTGTCCTTGAAATTGGGTATCAGTTTATTTGGCATCAGCATGGCAAAGATTTGGCTGACAGCCAGAGTGAAATATTCCAGCAAAAGCTGCTGCAACAGGAGCCATCTCAGAAGCAATTTGCTGAAATTCAGGTGCTCTAACATCATCTTTTAATAAATTCTTAAGACATGAGGGACCTTAAGCAAAAAACCTTTCATGTTCCACATTCTTGCCTCCTGTTATTTCTTTTTCATGTCCAATCTTTTTCTTTTTTTTTTTTTTTTTTGTTATTCTTCTCTTAAAAAGATGCATACAAGCTTCTGGGATGTATATATCCTGTGATTTAATATCCTTTTTTGGCTTTCCGCTTCTTACTTCAATGTTGTTTACATAAAAGTTCCAAATGAATGCAAGCAGTGATGCTTTGGGAAAAGTATGAAAGAGGCAAGGCTCTCAAAACAGGAGAGTAAGAAACTGCCCCTTGTAAGAGATGTGTCTTCTGGTGGTTTTGTGTATTTTTTCTTTTCTGAAAAACTTTGTTTCTTCCTTGCTTTTTTTCCTAGATATTTTTCTTAGATTTAAGTAAGTTTTGCATTCTCAAAGATGTGAGTAAGTCAAAACAGTAATTTCAGAAAGTTAGGAAACCCCAAGTCCATAACACACTCCATTTGTCACGGACATAACTGCCGTGGTTGAGTGAGCACTTTAGCATACCTGTGGGAAATGGGGAACTCAGATCACTTTGTTTTTATGGATGATCTTTATCATACTTGAAGGAAGTGAAGAGGAAACTCTTCGATTTAATGGTATAGCTTGTAATAGTCACCTGGTTGATTCTGATACCTGTTTAAAAACAAAACCAGGATGAGTTGGAAAGGAGAAAATACAGCAGAAAGGCTCGGTATTGTGTAGCATATCAAGATGTTTACCTCGTGCCTTTTAACTGACTGGGCTCCAAACAGTCCCTATCCCTTCATCAAATTAAAGTTTTTCACTTGGGTGCTAAAAAAACCATAATTTCTAGGAAAGCATTAAGAACAATACAGGGATAAAAGTAGTTGGGAGAAAATACATGTTGAATTTTCAGTGCTGGAGGAAAAGCTTGTAGAATAAAGATGAACTGGGTTTTTTTAAAGGGTTTTTGTGTTTTGTTTTTTTTCTGGGTTCCTCCCCTCCTCCTTGAGGTTTGAAGTCCTATGAAGTTGAATTTTTCTCAGAGGGGAGAGAACAATGAAAGGAAGGGAGATCTATCATATTGTCTGCATTTTAAATTGGCTGGTTTCTCTTTGGTAGAAAATAAATAGTAAATAGTGGATTAGCTCTTAACTTCATACTCTCATAAGAAATCACAATTCTAGAGTTAAGTAATGAAACCTCTTTAGGAAAATCAATGTCACCTGTATCCAAGCTCAATTTATTCAAGAGGTCAGCTTTGTTGCTGCCCTGGCATGGCTTGAATGTAATGATTAACAACCTCTTAATGACTGTTCATGTAACTTCCATCTGGTATTTTATATAAGTGTAAGCCAAGATGGTAACAGAATGCTGTAGTAAAGCAGTATGTGCTATTCAGGGGAAAATCTCCTTCCAAGTCCTGTATGCAGCATGCATCAGCCCCAGTGAAACTGAGAGAAGCCCATTAAGAAATCCGATTAGCTGTCTGCTCTCTAGGTGAGTTAAAATCTCTGCCCAGCGTGGTAATCAGTGATGTCTAACTGCTGGCTTATCTGGTAATAGTGCTGTCACCTTTTATAGGCGCCTCTCTTGCAGTTCCGCCTGGCTTATGTATTCATTTCAGCCACGCAGAACACCGAGCAGCCAAGTGAGACCCTGTTATAAATTTTAAAATCCTCTTCAGAGCCAAGGCCGGCACTGTGGTGTTCTGTTGTGTTGCCCTTTGTTCCTGCAGGTTTCCTTGTGAGATCTCTGGGTGCCATGTAAGCAGTAGCACAGAAGAGCAGGGAGAGTGTGCTTTGTGTGAAAGCAGCCTGGAAAAGTGCAGCATTACGTTCAAGTTTCAAAGTAATGTCAAGCACTAGTTAGTGTGCTTGCTCCAGCAGTAGTTTTCTACAGGTGAGAAGAAAAAGAAACATATAATTTCAGGAAGAAATAGTGGAAAATATTTCAACAGCAGCTTTAGTTAATGTAGTAGCCTGTAAAGTCTAAATTGTTTTCCTGTTAAAATGCAGAATGTGAAGGAGAGCAATTCTAATGTCTGCAGTTTTTGATGTATTTATCTCCAGAAAATACACATCTGATGTCCCTTCCATATCTGTAGGTGTTCATGTCCGTGGAGAGAGCTGGCTGAAACCTGTGGAGCACTGCAATAGCAATCAAGATGAGTTGCCAAATGGGAACCAAACTTTTCTTCAGCTCTTGCCACATAAATATAGTCCTGAATCTTTTGAAGGTGTCATCTGTTGGTAGTTCCTTCCCATCAATGTTTGTTCATCTTCTATTCCTTTTACTCGGAGGAAGTGAATTTAGACTGCAGCTGTCTTGATAGTTGGGGGTTTCTTAATTGTTGTATGCTCTCTGCTTGTGGGTTCCATCAAGTTACTGTGATCTCAGCCATGCTTTGTACCTTATTTTGTATTTAATTCTATGCTTGCTGTTGTGAAATATATTAATACTGTGTCATTTCTGTTTAGGTTTATGAACAATTTTGAACTGTTTTTAGCATCCTCAGCTGATTGAAACTTCAGTGTGCCCTCAAGGAAAGTGAGGTGATACCTATGGTACAGCACAGTAGATAAGAGGTTATGCTTCTGTCTTCCCCTTCCTAGAAATCTGCTTTGTAGTTGTAGTTCTAGTTTCAAATCTTGGTTGATTTGTGAAATGAAATCTCACTTCTCTGTGGGAAAGAGGGGTAAGCAATGGCTGATGGCCTGTATCATAGAAGGAGTAAGCAGATCTGGTACCTCCAGCCCTTTGTAGGAGAAAGATGGTTCTCAGAGTCCGCCTGAGACTGGAGGTGGTGTATCCTGTCCTCATCTTGAAGTGCACAGAACATGTTTGTTGATTTTCTTGGGTTTTGGAGACCCATACTCAGGAGTATGGGTACAGTACACTTGGTATTATTTAGAATATTTTTAGGTTTTGGTCTGGTTAGTAAGAGGCTCTGTTAAACCACTGCTGGGTTTTCTGCTCAGATATTTAGTTTATTCCCCCCTCTGTGTTGAACCTCCATTCCTTTTCTTAGTCTTGTCTATTCTTCCCCATTCAAATTAGTTGCAGTTTTGGAGGAAATGAACATTTTCCTTTTCTTTACACTTACACCAGAAATTCAAAGGATGAAATTCCCCTTCTTCACTCTCAGGAGTGAAGTGCTATTTTATAGTACCCTCAGATTAAATATTGGGGTCACTAATCTACTCCTTGCACCACAGTTCTTGCATAGAGGAACAGCTTATTTGGAGCAGTATTTGCAGAACCATTTCAGTACATCTCACTCACTATTTCCAAGTCAGTACTGCAACCTTATATAAGCCAGTCTCCATCCACTTAACTCCAGGACAAATGTGGTGATTAATATTTATATAAAAGCTTTCATGTTTCCACACTGAAATTGTCTCACTTTGAAAAGAAAAGGTGTCTTTTTCCCTGTTGACTTGGTATGGAAAAAAGCTTGCAAAGGCTTCCAGCAGCACAGCATCCAAGACAGGCATCAGCAGAAGAACTGAGGTCATCTTTAATTCGGTATTTCATTTTGTGAAATTGCCTACTCCAAGAGAAATAAAACATTTACATGTATATTAACCAGTGTTTGCCAGCTCTTGGAATAAAGCCAGTTCTCTCAGGGCCAAACAAACGCTCTGAGTGAATGAGTAATAATCTGCAATTGTCACTCCTAATTTATGGATGAGTAGATAGAGCAATGTTTGCCATTTTAAGTTGTCCTATTTGCTTGAAAGACTAGAAATCATGATTAGCTGTTGGCTTGGAGTATCAATAGCATGTCTGTTTATAGCTGATTTACTCAGTATAGCTGTTGCAAAAGTTCAAGACCTCCGCACATGATAAGAAGTAATTGTGAAAGAAGATGAGAACACATGAAGGTTACAGATGTTTTGGGACAGTAACTTGGAATCCACAGCCAGAAGCTGAAGCATAAATGGCATCTCTTCTTTATAAATGACATGCAAGGTCTCCCTGTGCCTCGTTTATTTTCTGAGGAAATCTGTATTGTCATGCTAAGAGAAAATGTAAAAATCCATGGATTCCCAAGATAATGTCTGTATTGGTTTTTGTTATTGATAAATAAGAGGAAAGCATACTACTGATTGTCTTAAAATGATGTTTCCTGTCTCTGAGCCTTTTCGTTTGCCTAATTTTCCAACAAATGCAGTTAAAAGCAGTTTTGGAAACTTCATTTTACATATTCATGAGCATGCTTTTGTCACGAAGTTAACAACAATCTTGCCATGATTGGGGTGAATAAAAACAGCAATCATACTCTGTTTTGTTGAGAAAGAAGTGTGTTTTTAATGGGATTACTTAAAATACTACCTTATAAAGCCCATATTATATACTGCAGGGAGTCAAATAGCACAGTCCCTCTGGAGAAGGAGTTTATGGGAATGAGAGTCACTGTTGAGATTAAATTGTCTGCAGAGTATCCTGTGAAGTCTTCCATGAGGTCTCCCAACTGGTTGTGGAGGAGGCTGCTCCATCCCACCTAAATATGCAGGCAGGAGATGGATGAGAAGTAGGAACCTCAGCTGTCAGCCTCTAAAAGCAGACACACAGTGCAGAAGTGAGACCCATCACTGATGTCGGTCTTCTTTGATGGATGGACTCTTCTATCCACTTCTTTCAGACTTTATTTTACTTCCATGCAGCTTTTCTTCTGTGTGCTAGTTTGTCTTTGTTTTCATTTTGTTTCTTTTTTTTCTGCACACTAAGGGGGCTCTCCTGCGCTTTCTGTCTGGGCTTCATTATCTTGCTCGCCTACTTGCACTGTATCATAACTTTTTTCTTCCTCTCCCCCCGCGCATTAAACTTCCTATCTGTCATCTTGTCAAATGAAATAACAGCAAGAGCAGTTGGTGTTGATGTTGTAGATACCAGGATGTCCACAGCCCAGGGTGCAGCCATTAATATTCTGTCTGTAAGCTCTGGAAGACAGGCTCTGAAGATGTGCCTAAGGACATGATTCCTCAGCCCCTCTTGAAAGGTCAGACATAGGACTTAACTCCTGTACTGTGAAGCCTTAGCTGTCAGTTGGTGTTTGCAAGCACTTGGATAAGATTAAAAAGTAATATATCCCTCTTTTGAGAGAAGGTCAAATAATACGTGATTCAAACCTTACACGTACTGGATCATGGCAGGAACCTTTAAACACCTGTTCCCTGCACATGCACAGCTCCCAAAACCATCCATGAGCTCCAGTGCTGACTTGACACTTCCACTGTTGGAGTTCCAGGAGTAACTTGGTTTGATTGTTGAGTGCCTGCTTTTAAATTGACAAGAGGGATCTACTGAGTACTCCAGCAAAATTAAATATATATATATATATATAAAATACACATATCAAATGTGGCTGGTTTAAACAAGGAAGCAAAAAGAGTTGTATTTTTAAAAGCTGGTCAGTAGTATCTTAATAAAACTAGGGGGGTACCACAATAGGAATAGGGTACCACAAGATTAATTAAAAAAAACCCCAAAAAAAAACACTGAAAGAAAAAAAAAAACAACAAACGCCAAACCTAATAAAAAAGCAACACCCCAAAGAGAAAAAAAAACCCCAACCAATCCACCCAGCAGCTTGGAATATTTCTTGAAATTGCTTTAAAATATGAAACTATTAGGATTAATCCCAATCAGTCTATGCAGAGTAAGACAGATATGTGCTAGGATCTCAGTAGCAGCAGGTGCTTGCAGTATTATAAATAGAAAGCAATACAAATTGAGGTGCTTATTAAATTTGCCTTTATAATGCTTTGAAGAATTGCCCTAGAACAGAAAAGAAAAATTACCATAGGCTCTGGATTAGAAGGATGATTTAAATAGCTGTGCTGCCAAAGGAAACAGAACATAAACTAGAATAAGTGATAGACTTGTTCAGAAAAGGTTATCTAACAGTGATTTGTCTCTAACATGGAGAGGTTGGCCAAGAGCTTTGGAGGGATGTGATTGAACACAGGAGGGCTTAATTTTTTTCATCAGCTTTAATACGGTATTGAGTTTTAATATATTTTCCAGGAGATTGCGCTGTAATCCTTTCTAGCACTTACATTTGTCAGGTTTTTCCTCGTTTCCCTCTTCCTCTTCCCCCAGCTGACAACACCTAATTCTACAGGAAATGTTCATGTTTGTGAAATGGACTAGTTCAGAATTTTTGTGGCCTTTTTGGATCAGGCCGTGGTGAGGACCCCTTATCTTACTCAGAACTTTATAATATCTGTGAAATACTGTAGGGCCTCTGCAGAGAAGTGGCTGAGCATAGCAGCTAAGGAATCAAGTAAACCTGATCAGAGCAACAGGCTCAACTGGCAGACTAATAAAAATAGATCAAAATCTGTAATGGTTTTTTCTTTAACAAGATACTCAAATTGATTTAATTTGGCAGGGAGCATACCAGGAAATCTTAGCATGGAAAATAAGTGTGCTGGGGAGGAGCGAATTGCTCTAAGATCTGCTATCCTACTTTTTAGTAACAAAGCACAGGCATCCTTGATGGTGGAGGGAAGGTCTGCAGTGGCACAGTTGCTCCTGCACCCTTCCTGTTGGGTCACTGTCTTGGAAAATGCCTGGCACAGAAACAGCAAGGGCTTCTAGGTTGGAAATTTTCACTGAGTGAAGGGGGAAAGGGAACATGTGTAGACAACTGGACTTCTGGCATCCATACCTGCATCTCCCTGACCCTGCATGCATGGGCATACACAAAGGGCTGGTGTGCCATACCAAGCATTCAGTGTATTTTAGCTGTCATTAGGAAATCATTGCAACCACATCCTTAGGAGTTGCAGGAAAATGACAACTAAGGCAGTGCACAAGCATGAGTACCCTTGGAACAATGCAGCAGGGAGTGAAGCTTAGTCTTGCACTAAGCTTACTGGGGTTAGTGCAGTATCCTGTATCACTGGTGACTCTGAGAATGACGCTGTGAATGTAGCAAATTGCTTTAAAAACAACCTGAGTGGAAAAGGAGGCTGTACAGGACTAAATAAGAGGGGTGAATGTGACTAGTGTTGCATTAGGGGGAGGTGGTGTTTTGGTCTTGGTAAGTGCTTTTAAAGGAGGTCACTTGTACTGTACTATGTTGAACTGGCGTACTGATCAATAGTTGCTTGCTGAGTGTTGTAGAGGAACTTCTGAGACATCCTTCTCTGACTACCTGGGCTTATTCATAACGGACTCTGTTACACACATGGCTCCACAGCATTTGCTTTTGTTTCCACGTTTTTGAGATGGGGGAAAGTCTTGGCAGTAGAACTGTAAGTAAGAATATATAAATAAATAGGTGGTGCCAGAATCAGTGTTGCAGAGCTGATCAGGCAAAACAGGTTTGTGTTTATAGGGTGGCTTTGCTGAGCAATTCCCTCTGGTTAGAATGTGCAAAACCTTCTTCTTTCTGTTTGTAATATTATTAAGTCTTAATTAAACTTTCTGCATTTAAATTAGTTTACATTAATGTCACGCTGTCTTATTATGTGTATATTGACAGACACTAACAGGGATTTGATCAGCCTAATCCAGCTGTATGTAATTATGTGCCTTCCCCTTAAATAATTGCATAGAGTCTATCACTCATGGCAGGAAAGCCTACTGCTTTATTATAATGTGGGATTGTTTAGTGAAATGTAATAAGACTTCAGGTTTAAGCTGGGGAGTAAACAGAATGAGATTTTACTGAGACCAGTAGTAGGAAGAAAAACTTCCCCACCCATCCTGTGTTGCAAGTCTCAGTTCTTATCTTTTCTTCCCTCACCCCCTTCAAAAAAAAGGTGTCCTGATTGCATTTTTTTCACACTGATGTTGAGAACGTTTCTGTAACTGAAATGAATTTGGGAAAGGTGTAGATTTCTGGCTGCTGGAGGGGAGCTCTAGCCTAAAACTGTAGCACTCATCCAGTGTAAGGTGGAGGCTTTTATTTCATTCACTGATAACTTGATTATCCAGATGAAGTGATTGTGTAGAAAGCAGCAGAGCTGGGAATGAAATCTGCCAAATGGCAGCACTGCATAAGCTCTAAAATAAAGGAAAGCGAGTAAGGAGGGGAGTAGCAGGTACCCACTTCATAGATTGTATTTGAGTTGATTTCTATGTGATTTAGTTACTCTCCAGAATCATGCAGTCCTTCCCTGTCACATGTAGAAGCAGGGGGAGACAGGCATGTTGCCCGCCGTCTTTCCTCAGCCTCCTACTGGAAAACTATCTGTGCCAAGAAAAGCTTGAAAAACCAGAACTTCAGACAAGCCCCAAAGGGGATGAGTTTGAGATGTGAATCCCTCATTCAGTGTGTTCTGACATTGCATCAGGCTTGCTTTAAATCTGTGAATCCCACTAAGATACTGTATAGAATAAAATGGCAAGTGCTTTTGTCAGTGCAGTGCTGTCCATTTTCCCCTGTGGGACTGTCTGGGGGGTTTCAGGAGCCCAGGTGTGTGCACATCCATCTTGTACATTCCTGTGCCAGATAGTTCTGTATGTTTGAGCTAGAAGAGCAAGATTTCCCTTTGTGCCTTCTGAAGAAACTGTTTCACAAATAGTTCTGATCCAGCACACACAGATTGTCTTGTGGTCAGGAAGTACACAATTCTGGATGGTCTAGATTTGTGCTATCTTGGACTGTTCTTCCAGCTTTTCTCTTTGTCAGTCACGCTGCATCCTTCCCCTCTCCAGTGCACACACAGGTGCACACACACCCACACCCACACACCCACACCCACCCACCCACACACACACTCACATACACACACCTGCCTCCCAGGCTCAGCTCTTGCTTCTGTGGTTTCTGTGGGTTTAGATTTAACATTCCATCCTTGCTTGCTGTGGGCAAGGATTTTTCTGCCTGCTAATCTTTAGCCTGCCATGAATTTTCAGTGCCAGAGTTTTAAAGACAGTAGAATTGTAATGAAAAGCAGTGACAGTCCCTCAACTCTCCTGTTTGTGTTACAAAACTGTAACATCAGGCTTCGGACTTGTTGGCATTGTGCCTGGCACATGCCTTGGGGATCTGTCTGAAAGGCGTTTATAGTGACCCGTGGCACAAAGACTGACTGTGTTGGGAACCCCTTCGTTTGAACAGGGGAAGCCACAACCAGATCTCATGTAGGAAAAGTGTATTTCCCATCCACGTCATTTCAGAAGATGAGCGCTGCTACCCTCTGGTGACAGTTCAGCTTGAGGTGTGAGCAGCGACACTCGAGATCTGGGTGGGCTGACACAGCTGAACTGGAGAACAGAAACATTGTTTTCACACCAGATCCTGTTGCTGCCCCTTCTGGCAGATGCCAAAGGTTGGTGTGGGAAAGCAGCGCTTAAATTTTGAGGATCTCTGACACCGGTGACTAGGTTATTATTTATTTACTGTAGCTGTTTACAAACTGACCGAATTTATGTAAATACACTGGAAAGATAAATGTTTTGTATCCAAAGGAGCCTTGTCAGGAACAGCTGAGAAAATTACCTTTTATGAAAACAGCTGAGCAAACACATAATACCAAGTCATATGCTAGACATTGTGGTTTACTGCATTTATGTGCAAGATCATCTGTAGCTGTGGAGATGCAGAATGCCAAGCTCTTCTTTTACAGCCTCCCCTAGGAATTTAATTCATGCAGTGGCAGAAATTATATGGGGGTTTTTTTGTGTGTTTTCAGTAAACATTAGTTGTATTTCTTCATTGGACTGTCTGTTGGAAAAGTCATCTAGATGTTGGTTCTCTACCAGGAAAAATACGGATTATTTATCCACCTGTTCGTGAAGCAAAAGGACTCGCCTATTTATTTATTTTGTTTTAATTGCATTCTGCTCGGTTTCTTTGCTGCATTCAGGGCAGATAGGATGGCACTGCAGGTGACCTGGCCTCTGTTTAACAATGCCTCCCCAAATGCAGTGATCTGCAGCTCTTTGTTTCTAATGGAGATTGCTTGCTATACCCAAGTCCTTAGAATTGTGAGACTCATACAGAAATAGCTTTCTGCTTTGGCGGCCTTGCTCTCTCTGACTTTCTGGCAGCATTCAGTGATGGCTTTCATTTTCCAAATGCTGTGAATAGTTTGGAGACTCTCAAAGCTGCATTTACAGTAAATGTGATGTTGCAGTAATGATGGGTCAACTCAGCTTCAGAAAAAAAAGCCACCACCTCTCACTAAAAAATAATGTTAAACTGACTTCAAACAGAATCTTAATAGTTCCATATTGCTCTGTGTATAATTAAAAGCTTTCACCCTTGAAAACAGAGTTCTTTTTATTTGCTAATTGTAATTCCTTGCTACAGTCAAATAGACTGAGGTAAATTTTTATGATATTAAGAATTGGCCTCATGCTGTAACATGAAAATCCATTTTTCACAGAGCAAAAATTTTTCTTTTAATGCTTTTCTTCATTTTTAGCAGACTCTGAAATCATGACAGCGTCACTGAAAGAGAGGATCCCAAATTTAGCATTGCAAGCATTATCTTCAGGTATGCATCAATTCTGATGTGCAGCTTCAGTTTAGAAGGAATGCATGACCCAGAGCATTTTGATCATGGAGAGGGAAAGTTATTTTTTTGGCTGTTGCTGCAGTCATTGCTTGTTTTATTAGGAGATGGCTTGTACAAATTAAAAATTGCGGCTTTTTGTGCAATTGATAATAAGTTCCCCTCTTCAGTGGTTGCACAGAACTGTGTTCCAGTACCATAAGAAGCTCTCCTGTAGCTGGAATATTCACTTCGTCATGGAACTGCTTTTGTCTTGTTTAGACTGTGTTGTCTGGGGAGGTTTGGGAGAGGGATGGAGGATGTGACTAGGATTGAAGGGTTTTGCTAATCCGTGGGGCAGGCCCAGTCTTTAGGGTTCAGAACTCCTAGTCAAATTGACAAATCTTTGCTCTGTCACTCACAACAGTGATTACATAGAACCAGTCAAATAATGAAGATTTTTTTTAAACTATAATTTTACTTTTATTGTCAAAAATGAAGTGTAATAATTGTGCTTGAATGTGATGGAAATACTGCCGGACATTTACTACTGCAGTTGCCTAAAAACTGTTAAAGTCAAGCTTTTTTGTCTTTTTTTCTCCCCAAAAAGCTTCCTCCATAGAGCCTAGTTTGCAAGGCACTGGGTGCCTAATGGGTCTGACAAAAACACGGGCAGGTTTGTGCTTCTGTCTCTGTGTGGGAGATGAATTCCAAACTGGTGCAAGTGCTGCTGCAAGTTCTACCTGACTAATAACCACACTAAGTGATGAACATGTTCTCCAGAGAAGATGGAAAGGTTGTTACTTTTTACATATCTGCCAGAACTAAAATGTGAACTAAAATGGAGTTGGACCTCAGTGGATGGAAAGGCTGTGTACAGAACTATACTCTCTGGAGACCTCATCTAGAGCTCCATGCACCAGTATTCCTGCTTGTACATCTGTTCCAGACTCCTACTGGAATGCTTTTCAAAATTCCCATTTAGCTGCATGTCTAATCTGGCCAAATCACCTTAGAAAGTAGTGACCTTGCTGATACTGTTCCTGCAATGGCCAGACCTTAGAGTTTCAGGAAGGAAAATTCCCCATCCAAAATGTGGTGTGTCACCTCAAGGTAAAATGAGTTATGAAGTAATGATAAAAAATAAATCTGTGGTCCATGGAGAAGAAGCCTAGAGAAGAGGAGGCTCAGGGGTGACCTTAGCACTCCCTACAGCTACCTAAAAAGAGGTTGTAGTCTTCCCCCAATCAGTGGGACAATCAGTGACAGGACAAGAGGACACAGTGTTAAGCTGCACCAGGGGAGGTTCAGGTTGGACAGTAGGAAGAGCTTCTTCACAGAAGGAGTGAATAGACTTTAGAATGGGCTGCCTAGGGAGGTGGAGTCAGTGTCCCTGGAGGGGTTTAAGATAAGACTGGATGTGGCACTTAGTGCTATGGTCTATTTGACATGGTGATGTCTGGTCACAGGTTAGACTTGATCATTTCAGAGGCCTTTTCCAATCCAGCTGATTGTGTCATTCTGTGATTCTGTGGGGTAGCCTAAAATTAGACTTGTCCTTTATTAAATGATACCCATGGTTTGTGTAACAGTGTTACATGCAGTTCAGTCATTCATTAAAAAACCCCAAAACATTTGCCTGGTTTCAAAGCTAGGAAATAAAGCATCTCTGTTGCTTAGACCCTACTTTTGTTAAGGATGGAAAAAAGAATGATATTTCTTCAGCTAACCTGTGGGTTTTGGGCTCCCCATGCTGGGTGGGGCAGCATGTCAGGGTTCCTTCTGCTCTGCCAGAAGCTGCTGTCCCTTTGCAGCAGTCAGTGCCTCGGCTGCAGGGAGCTCAAGTTCCGTGAGCTAAGGTGGATTAAAGCTTTGTGTGTAGGAGGCCCTGCACTGCTGCTCTGGCTGCACAGAGCCCCTGTGTGTGTTCTGCTGGGACTGTGCAAGGAGAGGATGCTGTGCCATGGCCTGGGGCTCCGGCAGCACTGAAGGAACAATCCTGTTTCTCTGGTGGGAGGGATGGTCTTTGTCATGAGGATCAGGAGTGCTCCTGTTTTAATAGCCACACAGTGCTGAGCATGGAACCTCTTGCCCTGGGAGTAGGGTCCCTACCTCCTCTTTCCAGCTCTTGGGCCCAATGGTTCTTCCAGCTTCCATGCAGCAGCTCTGGCTGCATGACCCTGAAGTAATCAGCCCAGCAGCAAACATAAGTAACAAGCTGATAAGTTTGTTGGTTTGGCTTCTTCTCAACTCTGATGCTGGTGTGTCTTGGTGATTGGGAACTACTGGTCTAGGGGCTTTTTAATGCTCAAATAATCTGAAGAGTATTGTCTGCATAGATGTCTTGTGTCCTTTTTTCCAACTGCTGGCAGGCAGTCTGAATACTGTGTGTCCAGATTGTCTGCTGGTTTGTTGTTTGATTTTATTTTTAATGTCTCAGTAACATCCATACCCCTAAGGGAAAATTTAAATTATAAAAATTAAT
The DNA here is from genome assembly GCF_000277835.1 of Geospiza fortis. Lineage (NCBI taxonomy): Eukaryota > Metazoa > Chordata > Aves > Passeriformes > Thraupidae > Geospiza > Geospiza fortis. The sequence goes on from NW_005054302.1 coordinate 10,384,739, forward strand.
TCCTGTCAGATTATTTGGTTGAATTTCAAGTTGTTTTGCTGTTCCAGTAATGTTGCAGTGTCGGTAGCAGGATCATGAAGCCAGGTTGAGCCAAATTGGCTTGCATATACTTGTAATTTTGGATTTGGAGAAAAATTAGTCAGTTTAACATGGTTAATACATTCATGCTGTAGGGTTGGTGATAATAAGTTCTTTAGATGTTGAGACAGGCAATTACCCTAAGTGCAGATAAACAAAATCTTTTGTGCATGGGTTGCATATGCAAATTTGCAATACTCCATGAGCAGTGGTCTAGCCTGAGTTGAGGCTGCCATTCAAGACTCACAGGAATAGCCTTGTGTGGTGTGAGGAGCTTTTAACTGCAGATTACTGAAGCTCAGGGTTAATTTTACCAAAAAAAGGAGATGACAGACTGAGATAGATGTGGTTGGAAGATTGTTGGTATATTTGGAAGGATATCAATCAGGTTCCACTACAGCATTCTGGTATAAAATTGTCCCTGCTTAGCCACAATTGACTTGGTCTAAGATGCTGTCAAATACTTCAGCATTGGTATGAGTGGCTTCAGTGACTCAGTCCACCAATTCATGTTTTTGGGTTTTGACATTAGCTCTGCAGAAACAGTTCAGAGTAACTTAACCCAGAAGAAAGAATGAAGAACACTTTTGTATATAAAAAGCAATGCTGATGATGGGCAAAGAGGTATGTAATTGCTGTAGTAGGCAACCCAGAATACTAAATTAGTGAATTTGTGTTATGGTGAAGACGGATGAACGATGAGGAACGATGAAGAATGTTGTCTTTAGATTTCTTCTCTGTAGCCTGAATTTCTTTATTGTTTTTTTCTCCTGGAAACCTTAGCTCTTCAGTATCAAGCTGGGGTGGGCTTTGTGAGATGGGCATTTCAAACAACTTTACCAAGTCAACACTCATTTTCTTGACTTGGCAATCATGATTGTTTCTTTCTAGCCAGCAGGTTTCTGCTTTTGGGGGGAACTTTGCTATAGTGAACTTAAAAATAACCTCATCACCCCATACAATTTTACTATTGAATTTTAAATTTCAAAATTGATAAAAGTAAGGTGAAGTTACCATGTCTGGCTAGTGCCAGGCTGCTGTAGTATTGTTGTGGACTACAGGTATGCCACTTTTGCTAGAGGGTTAATCCCTTCTGTAGATGTTCTGCTTGTGTCCCTGCTGAGGGAGTTGCTGGCTTTCCAGTTAAGGCAGTAGTTGGACCAGTTTGGTGATCACTTTCCCCCTTGCCAGACGCTTGGGCCAGTTGAGCAGTTAATACCCATGGGAAGTAGCCTTAGGAGGATGGGATGTGTGCAGCCTGTGGCAGAGAGCCCTCCCCTGTTCAGGGGAGACTGGCATGGAAAGGAGACTCATCTGTCTGAGGAGGAAAGGTGAGCTTCCAGTTCTTCTGCAGCAAGGTTTGAGTCTGCACAAGACTGAAGTACCTGTGGGACAACACTTTCTCATTGACCTTTTGATAGTGGCTTTCTCTGTTATAAATGAGCAGTGCTAATGAGACTGTTAATTACACCCATCCCAGTGCTATATTACTTCCTTCCTCTTTCCACTGGCATTGAGCCTTCCCAGAGCACAAGCTGGGTGGTTGCTGGCTGAGGGAGGATGTAGCTCAGTAATGTCAGATCATTTGTTCTCATGGACTGTGCACGCCGCAGGGAACAAGACCCTAATGTTGTAATCCTGCCCCTGTCACTGCATTGATGTGCTTTATGGATCTGTTTCTTTCTTCCCATAATTTTTAGTAGTCAGTGAAGTCCACGGGGACTGGTAAGAGGCTTGGCAGTGTAAAGCACTCTGAATGTGCTTGTACAACATGGGCTGTGGAGTTAATTCGTATCCAGCTGAGCACTGGTTTCTCACAGCTGTTTCATTCCAGGAGGAACATAGCAGAATCTACAACTTTTCCTGTGGGAAGGTGCTGCCTCTTGCAGCAACTGTCCAATCCTGGCAGTCATGGCTGAGCACCTGGTGGCAACAGGACCCTGGCAGCAACTTGCAGAGATTCACCACTTCCATTTTATGGTTCAGTTAAGATGAACCCTAAGGCTCATTTCTCTGAAACCTCTGGGTCAGTTTCTGTGTGAGTCCATCTCTGCCAATAGCAAAGCCAAGTAACGCTATCCAGTCTGCTGGATACCTATTTGGAGATGGATGCCAGCTTCCCAAACTGGAGAGTGTCAGCTTGCAATTCAAGTGGTGCTGACGTTTGCGGGAAGGCTTGCTGTTCTGAGCTGTCAGATGTTAGCCAGTGTATGTAATTAACTTGGTATAATTCTGCTTCAGAATGAAATATTCATTCAAAAGAGACTTTAAAAAAACCATCCTGATGTTTTTAGTGTCTGGGTAGTAAGTGATGCTGCACAGAGCAAGACATACATTTGCTGTTAGATTGGTTTCATGGCAGCTCCTCTTTGTTATTGAGGTACACAGAAAGTCCCAGAGGCTTTTAATGTCCATCACTTCTTGGGTCTTGTGGGTAGTCCAGATACAAAACCCTCAGATGTACATTAAGAGAGGAAACTGAAATAATACGAAAATACAGCCTGAAAGGCTCTGGTTGGCTAATTATCCCAAAGGAGAAAGGTAAAACTTTATTTTGCATAGTAGTTTTTCTAGAGTTTGGTAATAAATCTTGTGAGCAGAGGAGGAGAGGGAATGGAAGTGGAAGGGGTAAAATTTTTGTTTTGCTCCAGAGGAAATTCGGGAATTAGGAAAGTGATAACATCACCAAACCAGAAACCCATGACTTGCAGGTGGTGTATATCAAAAGCTCCTCCTTGAGTCAGGGAGAGTTGAAGATTTGCTAAGAAAATTATGGAAGTTTAGAAACTACATAGCCCATTTGATTTAAAGATGGGATCAGGGTGTTGTGTGTAGTTGCACCATCCAGTTCCTGTTTACCTCTCCATTGTGAAGTTCATTGACCACTTCTGGTCTCTAAATCTGTTACATGTTTTGATTCTAATGTAGCACTGTGCAGAAGGAATTTATTCTTTTTAAGATTTGAATTTTATTGTTTCCTCTTTGAAAAATATCCTAGGCACCAATATTCCCTTTTTGTGCTCTATCAAAACCAAAATGAAGGGTTTGCGTCAGACTATAAGCTGAATTTGCTAAGTTTATGATCAGAAGACAAATTCCTGAAAGATGTATAGGCAGGGGATATAGAATTGATGAATCCAGCTGAACACTGAAATCTCATCATGCTTGAGCCTTTTTTTTTTTGTTGGGAGTAAAGTTTTTTATGGTTGTTTTGGTTTTGTTTATTTGTTTAGATTGCTTAGATTTGTTTAGATTGTTTAGATCCAGGATGGACCATATAAAGCCAGAAGTATTGATTCTTTGCCTTGTTGCTGCTTTTCTAGTACCAGGCTTCCTGTGATGGTCTGGTCACTTCTAGCAGTCCAGTTTACCAGTTATTCCACATTGTACCTTAAATGATGCAAAGTAATTGTCTGGATGAGATTCACAGCAGGCAGGTTGTTACCTGTGAGGAAGGATGAAAAGTCCTTTGTAGCTGCACATAACCTCTAGGTGAGGATTCTTGTTTTGTATGTGAGTGTTTGAATGTTTTTAGTTCTGTTTTGCTTTTGTGATGAGGCTGACAAATGAGATTGAGTGGCAACACCAAAATAAAGCATCTCACTCTCAGTGAAACCTCTAGTTTTTCGAAAAAGTAGTCATAAGACAAGTTGTATCATCAACCAGAGATGACACATCAAGAGGAAATCGTGTCTGGGGTGAACTGACCTTTGCACCTTTGCTTGTTGACATATGCTCCTCACCTACCGCAGCACATTAAAATCATCTTTACATTTTGATATAAAGAAGAGGGAAAGAAAAGAGGAAGTTGCAGTAACCCACTAATTTCTACATACATTTTATTCTGAGTATATTAGAGTGATAGAAAAACCTGAGTTCATAATTTACTTCAATTCAACTCAATATTTGATGCCAGTAATTATTGCCCTCCAAATCTGTGTTTATTTATGTGTGGCCTGTGTCCAGCTGTTGTGCCATGGCAGAGCTGGGGGATGTGGTGGAGAAGAATATAACCAATGGCTGGCATCCACCCTCGCTGTGCAGTCGGGGAATTGCACAGTTCCAAGCAGCTCAGGGGCAAGAAAATTTTGGGTATGGAAATACTAAGCCTCTACTAACTCTCATTTCGGAGAGGCTTTCATACCATGCTGTGTTTTTGTTAATCTCACTTTGTAGATACTTCTGTATTTAAAAATTGTCTAGGAGATACTTCAGAACAACTAAATTCTACTTTATTGATGACTGCTTGTCTATACCAGTGGTTTGTTAGCAGACTCATTATCGCTTGGGCTTCTTTTCAATTGTCAATGACAGCTGCAGTAAGTGTGACAGCACTGAGTCATGTTATGATTTAGACTTTGTTGTGTGGCAGCAGAACCAGAAGTATTACATTAAGCAGCTCTTTCTCCCCATTTCTTCCTGTTGGAATACCCTTTATGCCAATAAATACCTGTTGTGGATGATAAATGCTTGTGGCAGGGTGTATGCTTGCCCCTCCTTGTTCTACAGGTTTGTGGGAGCCACAGCCCCTGAGCTGAGAGCCTCCTCCCTGCCTCCTCCAAAGGCAGCTGGAACCCCGTGTTCATGCAAGACTAATTCAGATTATTTTCATTAAGTCTTTAGCTGTGTTACCTTGTTTGCCTTGGAGGATAAAATGTATGGTGCTGGGCTTTGTTTCTGGATTAAGACTACAATACAAGTTCAGGGTTCTTGGACTGATACACACCATGAACTGCTCTGGTTTTTATGGGGAAAGTGTTGTGTGGATGAGCTGAACTCCATGATTCTACTTCCTTGAAAGAAGCTGCATTGATGTCCATTGGATGAAAGATTTACCAAGTGGAGCTGCAAATGTTTTTAATGACTGGAATATGTGTAGATCTTGCTCAAAAGAATTGTTTTCTTTCTTTTGCAGTTTCTTGCATAGCCAAGCACTCAACAGAAAAGGAGTTCTTCAGCATCTTGTTTCAAAAGACCTTGGACAATCTCCTGCTATTCCACTCCCTTTGGTTCCACATTTCAGCAAAAAAAAAGATCCAAAGAGGAGGATGAGGCAGCTTAGAGGAAAACCTAAGAAAGAGACCTCCAAAGATAAAAAGGAGAGAAAACAGGCAATGCAAGAGGCCCGGCAACAGATCACCACCGTGGTGCTTCCCACACTGGCTGTCGTAGTACTGCTGATTGTTGTGTTTGTCTATGTAGCCACTCGTCCCAATACAACTGAATGATGCAGCTTTTCAGACTCTCTAGCTTTGGGATATTAATTTTACCAAGAGCCAAAAGGAACTCTCTGCCACTCTTTTAGTACTTTGCAAAGGATCTTGCTGGTATTTTCAGTCTTTCTCTTGGCTAGAGTCCCACAGATTCTCTTTAGGAATGTAACATAAAACGTATTAGTGAATGTGCTAGTACGTTTTATGGTCCAGTTATGTGCCTTTCAGACTTTTAAAAATGGTGTTTTTCTTAAAGCTGTTTGAAGCTCTATATTGTAAAAGGAAATTGTGTTCTGCTATAAATTTGTAAAAAATCAGCTTTCAGCTTTTATCACTGTTATGGATAATGTTGCTCCCATGAGCTCTTGTATGTCTATTTCAGAATTTCCAAAGAAGTACATTTCTTCTTTGTACTTAATGTCATATGAAGTGCTTTGATTCAGAAAGGATATATTTATTTTTTGAATAAAAGAAGTCTTACTTGGAATCTTCAAATTATTTTGCAAAAAATATGTGACATTGTGAGAGCCTACATTGTGTAATAATTTTTTTCATCAACCACTATATAGTTCACTCAAAAAGAATTTTTGGTGTGAGATGCCAACATGCAAAGTGAATACTTCAGGACCTGCTGGATGGAATCGTACAGAATTTGGACAGGGAGATTCTGTCAGGTTTTGGTGAAGTAACTAATAACGAACTACATGAACACAGTTGCTTATCTGAATGTTCAATATTTGAAACAGTGTAAGTGGCAATAAAAAGGTGGTTTTGCATACAAACCCTTGATTATTTCTTTTATTAAGAAGAGAGAAGTAACAGTATAACTTTGCTCTCTGATATGTTTGCTGAAGGTAGCTGCTGTCCTCTGGCATGCCCCCATCCCCTCATTGGAAGGAACCTGTGAGCACAGCTTGGGCAGTTTAATTCTAGGAAATTAAGCTAAAAATTCTCATCAAAATGCCTGAGTGACCCTGTATTCTACTACAGTCCTTTCTCATCCAAGTATTTTAAGGTACTCAATAGGCATTAACCTTCATAAGATTTTGGAGGAGATTGAGAACTCTTCACTGCTTCTTAAATGCAGGTCAGGCAAGGAAGAACGTTGATGCTACAGTGCACTGGTGCATGGCAGGAAAAATTTCTAGGCTGAAAGTTAAAGGTCCCTTGACTCTTTCTCTCATGTGTAGTCTTTTGGCTCAAGCATAGTCCCAGTGAAGTCAGTGGGACTCTTCACTGAGGTGCCAATGAAAGAGGGGGATGTGTTTCCTGCATCACCCCCATGTACTGCTCCTGTGCAGAATGCTGCTGCCAGCCAAAGTTGCTTTACAAAATAAAAACCACTTCAGGTGAGCAAATGCAGGTCCTTGCAGTGTACTTTGCCCTAAGGCCCACGTTCCCACAGCAGGGTGAGCCTATGGCTGGCTATAAACCAGCTCCACTGGAATGATGCAGACACCTGATGGTGCAAGGGTGGCCCTGGCTCCTGACGCGGTGCTACTACTGTTGGGAGTGTCTAGAATAAAACTGGCCCTGAAGACCGAGATGTTTTTGAAATACAAAAGTTTACTAAAACTTAAAGGAAGAGTTTGGATGAACTGTGAGGTTGTTGCCCCCCGCAGCTTGCATCATAGCTGGGATATGTGCACAATGAGTTGCACAGACAGAATAGCCAGCGTGGTCTGACTGCCAGAGTATTTACCCACGGAGCGGCCAGCGGGAAGGCTGCTGGCCAACCCCTGTGCTCAGCGGGCCGTGTGCTGACACTGAAATTATCTGTGCTTTGCACTGACAACCGCTCCCTTTCCTTCAGCTGGGGAGCTCTGAAACGATGAATCTGTAACGGTAATTGCTTAGTCTGTCATCTCCCAGCTGTTTCTGTTCTCCTAGGCACCAAATCCTTGTCCTATTTTTATCTTAATCAGGGATGGCTGCAGTGGAGCTCTGGTAGTTTGCACCTTTTTCAACTGAGCCGTTCAGCTTGAATAAAATTTGTGCCTGAGCAAGTGACCAAAAGTGTGTGCAATTTAAATATGCATGTCCTGCAGGGTACTTGGTGTCTCAGGTGTCTAGAATAGAAGTGCAGTTTTTGATAACCTCTTGCACAGATTCCTCCTCATCGCCCTCTTCCGTAGATTCTTAACCAGGGATTTCTGACCTTTATTGTTCTGTAATACCTTGTGATGGCTCTAATGAAGTTCCTGTGACTTCCCCATCTCTGTAAAAGCTTATTTCTGTTCCTTCTACCTGCAGGGTTTTTTTATGAGCCAAGGCAATGATTTTATAATTCAGAGAGCCTTCCCCAAAATTGTTCAGAGTCCTTATGTGGTTTTGCCCTACCTTCATTTTCTGCAAGAGTGGAGTCTGTGACATAATAGCCATGAACTGTCTGATAACAACTAAATAGGTAAAAGGTCAGTTGGGTTAGATAACATTTATGATTACTCCTCTAATGAGATGTTACATTTCTGCTGCTTTTTCCTTTGCCCTTCCTTTATCTCTTGTCATCTGTAAATTCTTCAGGTCACAATAATAATATTTTCAGAGACAAATGTCTATTAATATGAACCTATAGCTAATTAAAGATGTGTCTTTCAATTCTCTGAAATGTGCAATTTTACTGAGTGCTAATTGAGAGGAAAATAGTGTTGCACTTTCTGAATAGTTCCTTATGTAGTTCCTTATATAGAAGCTGGAATTGATTTCACAGTTCAACTTAAAAAAAACCTAATACTTTTTTCTCTAGTAAACAATAAAGTTGGATTCTGACATTTTCCACCAAATTCCCTTTTGCTAGTATTGAATATAAGAATGTGGATTTGGAAAAAAGGTATGAAGCCTCTGCAGACAGAAACTGTCAAAAATCACTGAGTAATAATGGGGAAATAAATAAATGGTGGTTGCCCAAATGTCAACTTGTGTGAGCTTCTCAGTTAAAGGTGCAACTGTGCCTCTGTTTTTTTAACTGTATGTATTTCTCCAACTGTCATTGCCTTCAAAAATGTCTTAGAAATAGGGTTTCAAACCTTTTCCCAGCACACAGTAGCTTGTGGGCAAAATTGAATGATTTATTACAAGCATTTTCCAGAAAACTCATGCTGAGACACTTCTTCAGCAGTGTCTTATGATTTCCAAGAGTGCTCATTATCAGGTGAAGTCATTAAAAACCTGCCATCGCCTTCTGATAAGTTATAGAAGCAGTTTTTTAAACCTGATTTTTCAAAGCATAAATCAAATCTGAGTCAAATACTTAAACATCAAGGTTTGAATGGAGTTTTATAAATGTCTGCTAAGAAAACAAAGTGATCGTGTCAAGCGTTCTTGCAGCGGTTAAATGCCCAGCTGCGTTACACAGGGCCCCAGCTCCCCAAAGCCAGGTGGGAGAAGCCAGTGGCACTGCCTCTGGTCTGAAGGAAGAACTACATGTATTTTAAGAGCTCAGAGAGACTGGCTCCTGGTCTCATGTTTCAGTCCATCTACAAAGAAAATACTTACTTATTCACTGATGTTCAGTTTAAATGCACACACCAGAGAAGATGCACTGTTCTTTTTTCAGACCATTTACGTTCAGTGCCCAGATGGTTCATGTACAGCTTTGAACACTCCTGTAGCTGTGAAAGAGGTGAAAGAAACAGATTCATCTGTTGGTTTAGAAAGGGACACAGGAATGCAGCATATCACAGTCTAGGGCATTGCTCAATCCACTAGTAGAAACTTAGATGCAGTACATTAAATTACAGCCTATTTATGGGTTTGAGGGTGTCCATGTGATTAAAGAGTAACTCCAACACAGAGAACTTTGAGATCTGATCCCCACAGCGAGGGAAAAACAACACATAGTTCCCACTTTGGTTTACCCAACTCCAATGAACTCTGCTTAACCTAGCATTTTCTCAGCAGAAGCTGTGTGTGAGGAGAAAAAAACCCACATTTTCCTAGCACAAGGCAGTTTGTGTGTAAAATCTAGTGGATAGCTATTTTGAATGGAATTAAACGGAGAAAATAAAAGATTGTGCATGACGTAATTGGCTGTTGTAGGTTGTAAAGCCAGAGGGGAATGACACAAGCTAAGGACCTTCTCCCCAGCACACTCTGCCAGCTGTTGAGTCTGTGGGAGACGCAGGAACAGAGAGCAGCAGGAGAGAGAGGAGTTCAGCACATACCTGAGCTGGCAGTGTAATCCAGGCTTTGATGGCTGGCAGGACAGACCGTAGATGTGAAGTCACCCGGGGCTCATGCATTCAGCAGTCTCTGTTGACGGCTTCCTTCTCATTCCCGCCAGTGGTGTTTAGTTGAGCTTTGAATTATTGAGTGCTGGTGGGCTTGATTCTGTGTGCTGTTGTAGCGCTGTTAAACCAGGAATTAGAACCAGTTCCACTACAATAAAGCCAGAGCAGTGACACTGGGGGGTTAGGCACTTCCTGTACTGTCTCTGATCACAGCACAGATTTATTGGCCGTTGTGTAAGTCTTACCCATCGGAAAAGCAAGAGAGCCGTGCCTGGGATTGTTTGTTCATTTTTGGGTTCATTTGGCACTGTGTTTTGCTGCTGCAGTTTGCATTCCTCTCTACACTGGCTCAGAGTACCCACTGTCTGACACTCTTCCATTCTTATACTCCTAAATTTCCCATACATAAAAGAAGAGAGTAAGAAATGGAAGAAAATGTGCTAAATATCTAACTTTCATGTGAGCCATTTAAAAATGGCTATTTAGTATTCAGTAACTGCTGTTTCAGCCCCCTCTGAGAAAGTTTTGGGAAGTGAATTGGACAGCAATGCTCTGGCAGCTCTTATGCCACCAACTATTTCAAAATTACATCTTGATGAAACATGTTGGCAACTTGCGTGCATTTGACCTCTGTTTTTCCTTCAACCAAAAAAAAAAAAAGCTGGTGGCAGCCTGAACCATTGTTCTTTGTATTTAAAACAAGTCTTTCAACTGGGAGCCAAAAAATTGCTTTTCAGTACAGCTTTGAAAAATCATCAAAGTCCAGCAGCTTACAAAAATTTTCCATTGCCTTGCTATTCACAAAGTAGAATAGACATTTTCTGTATTTTTCAGCAATTTGCAGCTCCTGAAGATTGCACTTTGTCCTGTCAAATGAGCCTAATGATTAGTACTTTTTTTATTTTTATTGGTGTTTGGAGGAATTTATAGCCTTGGACCCTTCTGATTATTCCTTCTTTAATAACAGACATCCATGTCCAACCCCTGTCCATAAATGAGTAATTTCTCAGTCTTTATTACTTCTGCTGTCCATCATTCTTCCAAAAGTTTTTTTGGCATGATAAGATCAGAAGATGTATCTTCCTTCAGAAACCTCTCACCTGCTCAGTTGAGTTTCTGCCTTTTAATGCAACTAAAGTATTCAAACCAGTGGCCTGGCTCCAGCTATACTATGGTAGCAATGTGCTCATTTAAATTGGGGATTGTCACATGAGCAACTTTTGCTGTTTGGTTGAGAAAGAGAAGGACAACCTTTCTGGTCAGTAGGTGTTTAAAAAATGGCACCTTGATCCATCATGTCTCAGCACATCTGTGGCACAGTGGTCTGAGCAGGCAATAACAGTAACAAGTAGGCTGTTCAGATATAGGCAATTCACACTTTTCAGTGCTTCTCACAGGCAGTTTATTATATGGCATTGCACAAAAGCCAGGCTGAAACTAACTCTGAATCTAACTCTAAATTGTATCCATTTTTTGATGATTTCATTCACTCATTCTGCATCATCTCACAGATCTATACCTTGAGTGGTGTCCTCATGCCTGAACCGGAAGCAGACACATACATTTCTTTAAAGATCTGGAGCAGACTGTCATCTTGTATGTTTGAATTTGAGAGAAGCAAAAGACTGGCTAGCTGGCTATTTATTTTGCTCTTCTGAAAGGCAGTATTTTGCTGTCTCTTTGCTTTAATAGATCCTTCCCAGCTTAAAATTTAGCTTTATTTTCAGAGGTTTCTGAATTTCTTCATTAATTCTTTTAAAACTGCATCTCCCCCTAAGCTGAGGGTACGTATATATTTAGTTTGTTCAGATGTCCTTCCGTCATCTTTTTATTCAGTCCTTGTTCCTCCAGCTGAGTCTAGTAATTTTCCCGAATTTTCCTGTAAAAGGTTCTGTGATGTCCTCATCTTCATTGCTCATTTTACTGCAAGCTGAGCCAAACTGGTATTTAAAATCTTGATATTTTGTGTAAGTATGATGTAGTGTATTTTGTCTTTATGGAAATATAGCATCAAAAAACAATTTACATTTTAGCCATGGTCCTGAATATTAATGAGACTTCTTTTACTCACAAACTGGAGCAGTTTGACAGCCTGGTATTATTTTTATCCAGATTTTCCCAGGAAGTTGGCAACAGTATATGGTGGAAAGCAGTTCTTCAGTATCTCATTCACTGAAATTGGTGGTTCATCAACAGTGTCTGTAATTTCTGTTTCGCTTGCACAGCAATAGAATTCAGTGTGAATTGCAAATAAAAGGAATCTCAATATTATGCAGATTTTCAGCACATGTAGTTGAATTAACTTTGCTCGGTTATATAATGTTTTCCTATGATGTAGGAAAATGTAAAGAATTTAGAGCCTTACCTAAGACTGACCACATGTTGTCTGAAGTTAAAGTTTTTCCTCACTGTTCCAATATAGTTAAACAATGAGCCAACATGGTAACAAAGCTTCAATCCAAAATAGGTGCTTTTAAACACAGGTTTTAAAAATTGTAAAGTCTAAATATAAAGTGCCTGAGATCAGGTTCTGCTCCAGGTGAAGTCCATAGGTCTGGTAAAAGGGGAAATATGAGTGGCTTCAAAACATGTGCTTGGCCTTTTCATGTTCTTCTCACGGAGCAGCATTTCCAGAGGCCCAGGGCAGCCAAGAACCACCAGAGCACAGATAAGCTTTTCATGCCAGAAGCTGAGACATGGTTAAAGGCCTTTATTATTTTTCTGTACAATCTAGAGAATTTCTCTTAGTTGATTCTAATTTCAAGGGAATAATTCCACTTATTAGCCCTCTGTACATTACAGAATTTAAAGTATCTTAATTTACAGTGCTGCAACAGGGTCTCTGCTGCACACAATTTAACTGTGTAAAACCCACCTGTATATTTTAGAATATGTTCAGAGTTTATTTTGTCATATAGTCAAGTTACAATATACTTAAATCTGTAGGAGAATGATGATTTTCTTGAAAACTTGGTGTTACAAATACATGCTATTGGCAATGTGCCTAAATACATTAACCAGCTAGTTGCAGATTTTAGTTCTGAGAAACTCATGAGTGATTACTTGGTTTGCTTTTCTTAATTGCGTGACTGTCTTAAGTATGCCTGCTTTGCTGCATCCTGGCATATTTTCGTAGAGTATTTTCAGAATATCTTTGCAGTTCTTCGAGGTGTGAATTTAAACGTTCTTCAAATTCTCTGGCGTGTTTCTCTTCCTCTTGAAGGAACTTTTCTGTTGTTGCAAGGAAGGACATCTCAGGGGGAGACTGAGCAATGAACAGAAAATCATGGTTAGGAAAAACCAGCAAGTGCTACAATGTGTTTGCATTATGAAATTCTAGATGTGAAAAACACCTTGACCTACAGCAGCTAACAACACTAGAATGCTTTACACCTCTTCAAGAAAGCACCATTTTTAAAGGCATCCATGTGCCTGAATGACATGAACTGAACGGTGTGTGATTATCTCTGATATTCACAGCATTAGGATATAGCTTGGCCATAAAAAATTTAAATATCCCACTAGACAGAATTAAGCTGCTGCAGAACCTCCAAAATCTATCAACTACAGATTATGTTAGTTATTTGTATAATATAGACCAGGGCAGAGGACAAAAATCTTTTTTGGAGTGACAGAGTATAATTATGTTGGATACTGCTGATTGTCTCCTGTAATTTTAGCTCTCTGCTTCTGTGGTATGATGCTTTCTGAGGAAAGGAAGAAACTTGTGCTCATTTCAGTACTATTAACTCTAAGCCCTGACATTCTGGAGAATGTACTAAATTTTTGTTCACTGCAAGTAATTCACTGAAAAATCTTCTTTCCATTTAATGAGCATTTAGTAGACTCAGACTGAAACCATACCAATAATCAGCCTTTAGATGGTTGTCATGGGATTCAGAGTTCTAGAAAGCAAAGGACATGTGTGAATATTTGCTGGAACAAGTTCTAAATTTTTAAGCACCAATTTCTGTTAATTTTCTTGCTAATACCTAAGATGCATTCATTGGAATATCTTTATCAAACGAAATATGAAATTATTTTTCTTTTACTAACGATACTATGCCTGTTTAAATACATTCAACGCTTTTTGTGTAGAGATAAATGCAATTTTATGACATGAATTTTTAAGATTTGGCTGAGGAAAAAACTTAGTATAGGGGCTTTAATATAAAAAGAGAGGTAATCTTCTATTTTTATATTGTCATAAACTGGGAAAAATGATTGACATCTTTAATCTTAGTTAAACCATATCTTAAATAGCTTTTGTTACTGATTAAGTTATTAATCTAGAATTTCATGGTTTTTTTCTAGTATTTAAAAATGTTTCAAGTTTATGTGTTAGCACATCAAATAGGAATTCAATTATTCATATGGTCTGTGGAAAAGGCCAATTATATTACATCTGTAAGTTTTTACTCCAGGCTTCACTGTATCAGAATGGGGTATTCCCTATTTCCTCAGAAACTAGAGACAGATTTGGACTTCAACTTTGTTGAAAACTGCTCTTTAGCAGCTTTTAAGGCTAAAAGATACTAATTAGAAAAATGCTCTAAAGCACCAATCCATTGAAACCCTTTGCAGCAGACTCTGAGATGAAACTGAGAGATTTCCTATAGGAAACCACTTTTCTTTTCAAAGTACAGAAATGAGTGATAGCTGGAAATAAATTCTGAGTTTAATACCATCCTTCTGGAGTGAGAGAGGTTTCCTGATGTACAGGGCTCCTAAAATGAAATTCACAGAAAAAGCAGAATCTTCCTTTTCTCAATCCCTCCAAATGAATGTTTGAAAATGATGGCAAGATAAAGTGACTTAATTTGACATGTATGAATAAGAAACCTAAAAGTATTGGATCACTTTTTACCATAACACCTCAATCCCAGTACTAGCAAGAATAAGAAATAACACCAATCCTCTAAAGTTTAAGAAAATGGAGGGACATCACCTGCCTTTGATTTTCTTCATAAACACATGCATGATTTTCCATTCATAAATTATCACTGCTCCCATATGAAGAGTTTTTCCTGACATTCTGAATGCCATGGCTACATGCCATTTATTCCTTCATGGGCTAGGTCACAAATACATCTCCTCATGATGTCAAGCCTCAGTGACAGAATTGTTAGTACTATTTTAAATTATTTGAAGAAGGCTTTTGTATTATGAAGAATACAGTGAATTTGGAGGCTTTACTTAAAGAACCACCATGTGTTCCCCATACTAAATACCAGAAATGAAATTGTTGATTCAATGCTGAGCAAATAAAACACTTTCAGTGAGAAGCATGAGAAACTGGGAAAATCTGAATCTGAAATACAATTTTAAGAGGTGTCATCACCTAGAGAAAAATGTCATGTTAGACTTTTCCTTGTGGACTGCAGATTTACACAGGTGCCAGTCTCAGAAAATTTAAATCTAGTTAGAAAAGATTCTTAGAGATTCAGGATAACAATGCTTAGAATTACTGACTTCTCATTGGAAACAGACTGGCCTAACAATCAAGCTATCTTCCCAAACTGTTAAATGTCCTTTGCTTCAACTGGTACTTTGATGTGTTTCTTCTTGAAATACACTGTAAACTCTGAATGAGACATTTCTGAATTTCCTCAGAGTTGAGAGAAGAATGTTTATCATTTAGAATAAGCAGGTCATGGCTCCCCACAGCTCCTTACCCGAGGGTCAGACATCACAGACTATGATTTTAGAAAGGTCCGTAATGCATTGTTTTTCATGCACTTTGAGAGAAGGTTTTATCTAAGCAAGTCTAGAAGGCAACATTCCTTGTTAGCAGCATTTTGCATTCCAAGCCTCTGGTCTGTTCTTTCATTCTGTTCTTTATTGTCTTTACTTTTGGCCTCTGAGGAAGAAAAACCACAAAGAAAGGGCTTTAATCCATGTCTCAGATAAGATTCATGATCCTTGGTTTTGAATTTCTTTTTCTCAGATATTACTGCTTTTATGTCTTTTGCGTTTCTAGCTGAACCTGGATAGGGATGGGTTCATCATAAGCTTTCACTCAAAACTTGTTTGGGTAATAAGGCTAGGAGGACTCTATTTTTTCATTTCTACAGTGCCAGCTGATCTCGTATTTCTTTGGTGTATACCAGTAATGAGAAACATCTTTCTGCCTCATCATTTGCTGGAAATGAAGGAATGCAAATCCTGACATCTCTGAGAGAGATGCATATTTCTACAGATAAAATATGTGCTAAGTATGTCTTCTTCTTAAATAAAAACTACCCCAAATGGTTAAGAATTCATTCTGGATTGCTGGGGAGGAGCCCTTTAGGAAGCTACTTCTCTCAAAGAGAGAGAGACAGAACTGCCCAATTAATTTGCCTAGAGGTAATCTCTCATTAGCCCCATGAGCTGTCCCAGCATTCTTGGATGCACCTTCAGCAGGGCAGCAAGAAACTTTAACACATGGGATATTTTAGCATTTACTGGTCAAATCACGAGTGGTCAAATCCTAGTGTTAGAGTCTTCTCATGTTTAGCTGCTTCTACTTTCCAGGAAAGATTTTGTAGTACCAAGACTAGAAATTGGTCTGGATAATTTTAGTCTCATAGTGACTAAATTTGGGATGTTTTGGGAGTAGTTTCCTCTAACCCTACACTGCAATACATCTTAGGCAGCAGGTGCTGTCTTAAACGCGCTTCTGCTCATATATGAAAATTAAATTTGAGATGCCTAGAAAATTGCCGAGTGACACAGAGAGATTTTTAGAGGGCCTACGTAGCTAGGAAATAGTAACACCTAGGAGTAAGAGACATGGACTATAGCATGCCTCAGGGTAGGATCAAGACTGTCAAAATAATTCCTAATGATGTCCAGGGGTAGAATTGCCACAACTTTTCATTGCAATCTATTTATAAAGCAAGTTCCCATACTAATGTTAAAAAATTTCCTAATGCCTAATTTAAATTTGAATTATTACAGCTTAATTCTTGTATTTCCAAGCCTTAAAGCCAGAACAAACAACTGTCTATCATCTCAATAGAAACATGAGAAACTCTTTTGACTAAAAGATCAACCAATCATTTTCTGAAGTTGTTCATTTCAGAAAGAGAGCACACCCTAACGTACTGTTTAGAGGAAAAAGTATTTCCCCAGATTTGGAAACCCTTGAAACAAGAATTTTTGGGGTTATGGGAATTTCCAGTGAATCCCAGCTGAGCTTTCTATGACTCTTTCTATAGATGTCACCTCTAAGGAAGAATGTGAAAGGGCAGAGGGTGCAGTGGAACATTTACTAATCTTTGTCTGAAGATTCTTTACTAGGAGGAGAGATGTAAGTCACTGTCTAAAGCCCTACAGACTATTTTCTCTCTTCCCTCAATACCAAGAGTTATTTTGGTAGGTATCAGGGCATCACCTAGAAATTTTATGTTTTCAGTTTGTACTACAAATATTCTTCAGAAAACTAGTGCCTTGTAAGATTTTCTGAAGTTTTGAACATACTGGAGATTTCACATGGGTCCAGTGTTCTACACCTCTGAAGACCTCAGAACTCAGTCAGAGAACTCTGGTTTAACATATTGTGTATTCTCCCCCCTCTTTCTCTGCAATGGAACAGCTTTGCATTTGAACACAGAACTCTGGAGTAACAGACTGTTGAATGATTTCTGCACTAAAGCTGTGGTATCCAATGTCAGCCTGAGTGATCATTTCATTTCAGTGGTCTGCTTCAACACCACTGATTTGAATCTAGACTCTGCATGAGAAATATCTCTTGCTTAATAGTTTTGTTATGTGTTTGCCCACACACCAGCTGGAAACTCTTGGCATTGACCCTGGCCTGAGTGCCAGTTGGGAAATAGGTTCCCTGCAGCTTGCAGAAGTGTCTCAGAAGGGACATATTTTCCAGGCTGTCTGGAAACAGAAGCTTTGTGATTTGGTATCTTTGTCTGACACTTCTGACAGAAGAGAGAAGAACTGGAGTTTATCAGACTCATCTGGAAAAATCCAAATGATTCTTTTCATGATTAGCAGTTTAAAGAGGAAAACTCTGAAGCCGTAAGAAACCAGAAGCTGTTTATGTAAGGTTCCTGTGAAACATAAGAATATAAAATGGAAGTGAGGTCAAGCACCTGGGACGACATGGTTCTCAGTGTTCTCAGACTACTGGGACAAAGCTGATGGGACCATGGTCAGTGAAGGGCTACCCTGCAATCCCTGCTTCACAAGCACACCGTCATTACAGTTCCTCCTATCACATTTTTTCCCCCAGAACTGCTTCTTTATGTATTTAATAAAAATTATTACTGTTGTGTTATAATAATAATTCTGTTTTAAGAACAGAATTTTCAGACTTGAGTGCCTACTTGACTTGGGTTATGGTAACCTCTAGATAATAAAAACAGATACCACACCTCCCCTCCCAAAAAATGTGAGGTTCTGGACTATGGAGATAGTTCTGCAGCAGCCACATTTCTGATAGCAAAGGCTGTGCATGTATTTCTGAAGCGGGCATCAGAACTGGGGTACAACAACCCCAGGTACAATTGCCTGTCAAACCCCCTAATAAATGCTGAAGTCTTCCCTCTTCTGTCTCTGTAGGTTCAGCCAGAGCCCTGCAGCTGAGAATCTCCTGGTTACAAAGATCCATGCATCACAGCTGGACAGAGGGAGGCCTGTAGTTCATTCTTCACTGACATTCTTAGTTTCACTGCTTACTGATGGTATGCTTTCATGGCTTGAGGTCAGGAAAGTGCTAATTGTCAAGTGCAAAACTATAGTGGTCTGTAGTGGAGGCCCAAGGTAGAAGAGAAAATACTAAGGAAGAGGATAAATCTCAAATTTAAGGGGAGCTCTAAAGCCAAATAATTATGGAAATATTTTCTTAAGTTGTCCTAGGCAAAGTGGGATTTGTCCCACTTGTCATGGAGACTGATAGTCTCCAGACTATGAAGACAAAAAGAAAGAATGCTGTCCTATTACTCTTTCACTTCAAGAAAAATAAGGATCACAGCACTTATAATTTCTGTTTCTTTTCAAATACAATAGCTAACATATGGAAAACAGTTGCTATGATTTTTCTGATTTCATCCATCAATCAAAGAGATGTAGATCAAATAGGAACTTGATTTGTCTAACAGCACTTAAGGCAGTCAGTTTGCAGGTATTATGGAAATACACTTAAAGCAGAGTGCTCTTATATAGGCAATGCAAAGCAAAGAGCCCCAATATAGAAGCCAATAAAATGTAGAAATCTTTCTCACAGTCACATAATGGCAGGTAATTATCACCACTGTTATTATAACAGAGGTATGGCTCAGTAGGGGATGTTTAATCTCCAGAAAAACAGCATTTCTGTCAGGATAAGGTACTTCTATTTTTGCTGGGCTGGCACTGTATAGATAATAGTGACAACAAGAGTGATCTAATTTTTGGCTTCTCCAAGTCTGCATTTGGCCCACAGATGGATTTTTGAGAATATATGTGTTACAGGAAAATAGTTACTTACCAATAATTTGATTTCTTCCACATTGTAACCAGGGTTCTGAAAGCTGCCTGTTCTGCCCACTTCAGGAAATGGCCCAGGAATACCCAAAACATACTTCACTGGTGTTAATGGAGATTTAGAATTTATTTTCTTTTCATGGCCTCTGTGAAGTAGATGAGAAGATAAAGTGCTATCACTTTTTGAACCAGTGATATTGCATTGGCCATACAAAACAGGAGTGCAGTTTCTGTGGTATCCACCAGCAGCGAGCACAGCAGTCTGTTGACATTCCATTTCCCATGAATCTTTATTTTGGAAGGATCTAAAAGAAAAAAAAATCTACACATGAAACCCAGTTAAAACTCTTAAGCTATCACAGCAAAGCCAAGGATTTTTCATTTTACTTGTTTACACAGTTTTGATTACTTAGCTGTTCAAACTGCTTCATGCATGAAGTTGCATGGGCATAAGATTCAGCACTACCAAATTGCAGCAATTTAGCAATTTCCACCTAGGTTATTGTAAAACTCTCAGTGTGCTTTCTCTGTCTGCTTCAGCTGTGAATTAAATCCCCTAATTTAAACCCTTTCACTGGAGCTTAGGTTGAGGAACCTTGCCTTGGTTGGTATAACTGTGGCAGAACGAGCTGAAACACAAACTCACCTCAGGTATTGAAGATGCCAGTTCTCATTAAGTGTTTGTTACCTATCCTTTGCTAATGGCTACCATTCCTTTTTCCAGTGGAAAAAGCTAAGCAAGCATTCTTTGGACATATCTAGGAACCAGAGTGAATTCAGCCACACAGGTAGAGGAATTAAAATGGGAAAGTGCAAGAGGAGAGAAAAAAACCTATTATTAGTGGTTGGATAATTAGCCAATTTTGGTCTAATAGTATCTTAAGCAACTATGTTCAAGTGGCTAGAATTTAGAATAAATACTTAAACAAAAATAGTACAAGAATCTTTGATTCTGCATTTTTACTGCAATGATAGTTTTGCCACTGATTTAATGGTAACACTTTGGAGATTAATATAAAAAATTATTAGATTTTTAAAATGCACTCTCTGAAAAATTGTACAATAACTTGCTTTTGTAACAATAAATGAAATCTTCAAGTTTAAAAAATAATTTAAAGCATATTATTATGATTTTCCAGAACTCTTGTATCTCAGTGATCAGAACTGATGTGCAAGTACATATTTCTAATCATTTGTATTTCTGTAAAGCAAAAACTATTAGGATTACTATCAACTTAAAACAAAAGAAAGCCATTTTCCTCCCATTCCCAAAACAGTTGACTGAACAATTCTGATACTGTATTGATAAAAGCAGACAATTTTGAGACTCATTTGCCCAGATGTCTGCAAAATTACACTAATTTTTAACTGCATAATTCCTTGCATTACATACCAAAACATGCAAAAAAACTTACTTCAGATTCTATTAATTTTATGTTTATGTTCTATTAATTTTATGTTTATGCTGAGATAAAAATTTCCATTGTATTGAGGTCTGTGCTTATGATGAAATTTTAATCTTGGGAGGTAACTACTAAAATATGACAGCAGTTTGAACAGATTCTATCATTGCAAATATCCTAAAACACTCTAGTAATCTGAAATGCAACTATAAAAGCTTTTTAAGAGCATGTTCTCTGCCACTAAAATATAATTTAATAAATATTCAAGAGTATGCAGTGCTAGTCAGTACTTTTTTTTCTTTTTAAATAAAAGGAACTTGCCAAGTGCAGGGAAAAGACAGTGTTTTCTGCAGAAAGATCACACCATCATTTTCTAATCCTAATTTAAATATTTGGTATTGGGAGAGAGTGGCTGTGGAGCCTTGATGGACCTGCTTTTACGGAAGCCCTTCTGCTGGTTTTTACAGGGGCAGAGTTGATTTTCTTCACAGTAGTTTGTATGGGACTGTGTTTTGGATCTGGGCTGGAAATAGTGTTGGTAGCACAGGGATGTTTTAGTCTTCTGAGCAGAGCTTACACAGGGCCAGGGCCTCTTCTGCTCCTCATCCCACCCCACCAGAGAGGAGGCTGGGGGTGCACAAGGAGTCAGGAGGGCACACAGCTGCGACAGCTGACCCCAGCTGACCACAGGGATATTCCAGACCATATGGGAGCATGATCAGCAATAAAAAGCTGGGGGAAGGTTGCCTGGGCATCACATGACAGGTGGTGAGCAACTGCACTGTTATCACTGGGGATCACTTGTTCCATATATTCTAATTATAGCATTATTATTATTATTATTATTATTATTATTAATTATTATTATTATTATTATGGTCATTTTTATTATTAATACTACCTTCTTTTTATGTCCTATTAAACTGTATTTCAACACATGAATGTTACTTTTTCTAAATTCCAATTCTTTCCTTGTGAGTGAGGCAGTGAGGAAGCGACTGTGTGCTGTTTACCTGCAAGGTTAAACCACAACAGCCCTAAACCAGAAAACTGAGTACTCAGCACAGGGACTGTGCAGAACAACTCAGAGAACTAATGAAGTACATATTTTTTTTCTCTGATCATAAAAGAAGATGTGAATAAGATAATCTGAATGCAACAGCAAAGGAAATTATGTGCATGATGCTGTATTACTATTTGTTACTATAATTTTATTTTTACTCTAATAATAATAGCATTATTGTACATGCTAACATAAAACTCTCTCAGACTATTCACCAAACTTTCCAGATTTCTAAATCACCTAGAATGTTTACCTTTGTGGACGCAGAGTTTTCTCCTTTCTTTCATGCTTTTCTTTACATAAATATACTCTGCTCTTTGGGCACAGGAGAATACTTTTTTCTTTCTTTATTTTTCTCCCTATTTTAAAGTCAATTCCATCTATGGTTTGGATGAAGGGCACTGCGAAAAAAAGCCTGCCACAACTGAAGATAGATGGCATGAATAATAAAATCACAGTTTTTTTTTTTTTAAATCTCATGTTCTGACCTTTTTGGAAGTAATTTTCTCTCTAAACCCATAGTAAAGTCTATGTGATCTGTGGGTTTTTTTTTCTGCCAGAACTGCTTCTTTATGTATTTAATAAAAATTATTACTGTTGTGTTACAATTCCTCTAAGAACAGAATTTTCAGACTTGAGTACCTACTTGACTTGGGTTATGGTAACCTTTAGATAATAAAAACAGATACCACACCTCCCCTCCCAAAAAGAAGTAAAAAAAAAAATTTAAAAGGACTGATTATTTAATAGGAACTCTTATTCTCCCATTCCCAGTGTAATCCATAGGATTGCTGGGACTGCTTGGTGTCTTGGAAAAACATGACATCTACATTGAGGTGCTTTGATAGGGATACTGGGCCTTTACTTTGGATGGTTTCCACAGTTATGGTTTAAACTTCTACCAGTTCATGTGCAAAATAATATCTAAGAACATAGATCTACTTTAAATACAATCTGCAAATTTGTGAAAGGCTGTCCATTTGTTAAGATTACCGATGCAAATACACTATTTCTGCAGCTGAACAATTTATGCTTTTGGTGGGATTAGTCATAGTGTATTTAACATGTACTCATGCCACACAAATAATATCACTGTTGACATGGTGACATAGGGGACAAGCAGTGAAAGAACAGCGTTCTCACAAAGGAAATTTAAACAGGATCTACTTTTCCTGACTCATACATAAAATCTGCCTGGTCCCTTGTGGTTAATGACTTCAGTGATGCAAAAACCCCAAATCCCTTACTCAGCTTTGCTGGTTGACATAACCAGAGTTGAGAAAGACAACTACAGATCTTTAATGGCCAGAATGTCTTCAAGAATTTGTGCTGTTCCTTCTACCTGGCAAGTATAATGGCCAGCTTGATTTTAAAATGGATAAAAAGCCTTTTCCTGAAGACTTGTTCACTGCTTCCACTTTATCTATTGCAGTAACTGATACAGTGGTGTGACTAAGAGTTGCATGATCTCCAAAAACCTCCTGAACACAGATACTCACTGTAAACACACATCCATTAAGGGATCCCCAGCTACCTTAGCAGGCATTAAGCCTTAAAATTTACCCATCACTTTCCCCACATGATGAAACTGCACTTTGGCTTGATCAGTTACCTATTTTCTGCATAGTTTTGTGCTAAATAAGTAGCTTTTCATTTCATAACTCACAGGCATGTTTTAATTTTGGAAGAAACAAACTGAACATATCGGCTTCATCAGAGAGTCCTCTTCAACCATGCACAAATTTAAATCAACCGCATATGGTCAAGGTCCAACTAAAGGATTGAAATCTTGAGAATGGGGAAAGCTTATGTAAATGGCAATTAGAAGTAAGATAATTACCTAAGAAAATAGTAATTAAATAAGGTGGCTATAGGTAGAATGTGGGCACAGTCCTTTTTTAGCAAAAAGATGCTATTTCTGCATATCTTACTTTCCAATATTTAGAAATTCACTGTATACTGAAAGAAAGAAGAAATCATTCTGCTTTTTGGATTGCCAATATAACTTCCTGCAATTTCCTGTGGTTTCTCTAGAGGTCTCCTCCCTGAGACATGATGGTGCCTGTGCCCAGGATTCCAGTACTGACTGAGAGACACAACTGAAAAATATTGTAGAATATACACCTGTCCCTTGCACAAACACCATATTTTCTAATTTTTTACCATATAAAAAAAGTCTTTTGTGCCCTTTCTCCAGTGCCATAATTACCATGGAAACAGAACCGCAAATTAAACCAGAAATAACAGGGTTTATGCTCAGAATAAAATAAACATACCCCAGATTTCAACTTAACCAACATCAATTTCCTAGTTTATCTGCATACATCTGATGGTTGAAAATTTAATTTTACTTTTCTGGAAAAATTCTGAAGTAGTTTCCTGCTTGGGAATAGAACTGATAGTACAGAGAGGGCCCAGTCATAAAAACACTGGCTACACAGTACATGTCAAATTTGCACATTTTAAAATCTGTGTATTTATTTATCTGAATAGCTTTACATTTAGGAATTCTAATGAATGATTTAGATCCTGAAATCTAGGCTCAATATATCTGTTTCATCATATTAGCTACAATAATAATAATAATTTATATTGTGTTCAGTAGTCTGGCTGAGATTTCTGTTGTGAGAAAGGTCAGCTCTCACAGGTGTCTCTCTCACAGTTTTGATTGATCTTCCAACAGCTATGAAATCACAGTCCTGCAAATTACATGCATAATTCTATTGTATCAAATATTTATGTTCTCATAAATTAAATTTCACGGTCTCTTATGTACAGCAAGTGTAAATCCTGAGAAGACGGGGAAAAAAAATCTTATTTTTTCCTCACTTTAGAGGAGTTGAAGCATGAGCAAAAATGCCACGGACCAATTTTGTTAAGTTATGAGACCTACTGGCGCAGAATAATCTGTATCTTGATTTACAAGTATTTGTTTCAGCAACATCTTCAACATAATTTCAAACTTCATAGGAA
>NW_005054302.1:10409314-10434725 GCF_000277835.1 Geospiza fortis
TAAAAACTAAAAGAAAAACCCCCCCCCCCCTGCCACTTCCAAAGATGGGTGTATCTGTGTGTATATATATTAATGCATTATGTATATATATATATATATAAAAAAAATACATATATCTATTTATTTTTATATACACATGAATGCTATCTCCAACACAAAACAACACTCTTTAAAAAGAAATTTTAGGCTATGGACCTACATTTACTGGAATGCTGCTCTATTTTGCAGAAAGAAAATCTTTTTAAATTTTGCCAAAACCTAAATGTATGAGTTTGAAATTGTAACATGTTCAATTTTGGCTCCAACTATTTCAACTTTACTTCACAGAACTATTTCATGTTAGTGCTATCATGTCAGTTCTTTATTACAAACAATCAGTATATTTAGCTTCCTATTAATTTTATTTTCCTGTACTGTGACATACTGTTTAGCAGGGTGCTGTTTTTTTTTTTTTAATTGCAATGGCATGATTATAATATGTTTGAAGGTAATTCAATGGCTTACTGAATACAGGGAAATAAGAAGAAAGTCATCACTACAATGCTTTCTATGAGTCTGAATATTCTCATTATTTTTCCCTAACAAGGAGTTTATTGTAGTAATGACTTACTCAGAGCATCTGAAATTACATTTCTGTTAAAAATCAGGTCACCCAAGAACACTGAAACCAGACAAGGCATTAAAATACATTTAATGAAACTTGCAACAAATGAAACTGGAGGACACAAAGCTTTTCAGCAGGGCCTATAGTTCAAACTGCTTATTAAGAAAACCTCCCATCGAGAAGTTTACCGCACATGCTGATTTTTCTAGCCTTTCCTCATCTTGTTTTTATTTGGTAGTAAAAAATACAGTCTGCTCTATCTTGCAAAACCTGGAACTCAGAATAGCTTGAGCAGCACATAAAAAGTTTTTAAAGTTTCATGTGCTAAATACTAAAACAGATATTAAACATTTCTGGGACTTCATTTATTGCCAATTTCCATTAGCCATGCAGAAAAATGCAGGAAGCCCTTACAAACATACTAACTAGATCTGATAGTTATATTGGTGGGAATTCTGAATGAACAGAAACAGCAAAAACTTGACAGTTTGGCCCAGTCAGACCTTCCAAAACACTTACAAGAAGTTTCATAAATGTGTACAATCTAAATATTACCTCTCTTCCTTTTCTTGCATCTTTGAATGGGTTTGGCAGCTGTGCTCTGTTTCTCTGTATGTATCCATGCAACTCAGTGTCGATGTTTCTGTGTCATTTTGCGGTTTAACAAGGGTATTTTGTAGTCTTAAATTCTCATGTTTCATTTTGTGAACAGAAGCTGTGAAATTTCCATGTTCTTTGTTACATAAATCTATACACTGTGAAAGGAGATAATACCATCATTAAGTAGTTATTTTTTCCACAGTAAATGGGCATATTTTTAACAAGCAAACACAAAACAATGTTCTATGCTAAAGAAAAGACCTAGTTACCATACATAATCATGCAACATTTAGCGCAAACCAAGAGAATTGCCTCCAGAAAAAAAAAAATCACAGTAGATAAATAGAAAAGAAGGGATAACAGCTCCTATAACACAATAAAACAAATTAAAATTTCTCAGCAAACATGCATTCAAAATATTATTGTTGTAAATTTATCGCTTGCTTTGTAAAACTGATGACATAAAAGCGACCATAACAGCTATAGCTGCAGACTCTATTGCTCCCTCCAGTAACAATTCCTCCAAAAATAACAAGCAAAATTATAGGAGTTCATTACTACACTAGATATAGAGTATGTGTACAGGCACAATTTAATATGTGTGTTGAGACAGTCGCCTTCAGTTTCAGAAGCAGTGAGTAAAGCCACATCAGCACAGTGCTCTCTGTCGTTGTCACTAAACCCTGCTTCTCAGCTGAGTTAGCCCACACAGTGTGCAAGGCAAAATACCGAAAGTGCAAGCCACAGGTGCACTGTGAGCAGGGGCTAAAGAGCCCCATCCACTAGGACATCAAGAAGGGAAGATGGAGATTAGCTCTCGAAGTTGTCTAGCCAGGATACTCTGTTCCTTTTTTCCTATCACTTAATGCACAAAGCCTATGCTGCACACCTGAGCCAGCTATTTTGGAACTATCTCTCTGCAGAGCACTGCACTGCATTGTGTAATATATTTGCAATAACAGTATACTGTCATCACCAGGAAATTTTCAAAAGGTTTATCAGATTACACACAAAAGACTAAAAGCCCTTGCATTTCATTAACTTGTGCTTTCATATATTCCTAGATCTACCTTATTCTTGGGGAACTCAGTAACTCATTACAGATTTGGTTCTTCGTACACTGCTGGCACAACTGTGCTCCTGCATTTGAAAGCTTGTCTATTCCTTGCACTGATTTGATGCCATCTCTTCCTGTGAACCTCGCCTTCCTCAGTTTTGGGGTGAATTTATGAGCCAAGCTGGCATGGAAATACCAGAAGGTATAATATAATTTAACATTTTGTGCAACTATGGGGGAGCAGGGGTTCAGCTACGTCTCACAAGTGGGAGGAGTGGAAGAACCGAGGGAGATGGAGAGCACTAAGTCATCCTACCGCTAATAGCTGTAAAGTTATAATGGCATGAACCCCAAAACTGAGCTGGCCCAGCTACATTGCTTTTGACATCTAAACCCTGAAAGTAACCCTGCCTGATGATGCATTACACCATACTGACTTAGGCTGGCACTGGTCTCAGAGGTTTGTGTAGTGCTGCACCGTACAGCACAAACATGTCCATAAAAATCTCTCTAATCCCTGGAATCTTAATATCAAATATATCACAATCTCTAATGTTTAGATCCTCACAATGCATTAGTAAAGCAGCAAAGAATTTTTAAGTCCACAGATCTACTGAAACACATATTGACCTTGGTATATGTAGCAACTGGATTTTACTGTTAAAATATAACAAACATGTGATGTCTCCAAGGACCCTTGTCAGACAGCTCTTCTCAATCTTCAAGAAAAGTGTCACTGCAGAGAAGAGTTAGACATGCATACACACACATCCATCTGTGCTTCCACAGTAATATATCAAATATACACACACAGATATCCATAATAGTGTGTATGTATGTGTAGGTAAGACATCACTGATGGACATCCATGCTGTTTTAAGGGTGTGGGTAAATGTAACATTCTTCCATGACAATTCACAGGCTACAAATCCCCCCAAAATGTATTTACATCAGTATTTCCAAACAACATTCCAGTAGGATTTTTTTAGTGATACAGTAACTGCAGATGTTCTGTAAGAAGGGGATCTTTTGAAGCTTTTTGTGGAAAACAGCATATATACCATTTATTATACCTTCATAAACCATAGTTCTAGATAATCTCATGGCGCACTTTTCATCAATTAAATTTTAAAGCCCCGCTGTTTGGAGAGATATAAATACTAAACTCTGAAAATAAGCTGGGTGGGAGCAAAATGTGTCAGTTTTTTACACTGCTATTTAAATACCATGTGAACAAAGGGGTAAGATATTAAAAAAGGGGCATATTTTTGTCTGTGAAAATGATGACTGTTTAAACTTAAATAAGTGATATCACTTACAAAAATATAATCTCCCAGAAATTGTTTCGTGTCTAGACAGTTACTGAAAAATTTAACTCGTAGTTTAATACAATTAAGGTAAAAATTACTCTTAGCTATACTCATACCCAGGCTGTGTGTGAATACCACTTGGTTTTGATTATGTTGCACACCTGGTATTTATTTTTTTATTTAATGTATGCAAGACAGAAATCTCTAAATCTGCCATGATCTTAATCTGCATTTACAACAAATATAAGGAACTATTCTGCATACTTCATAGGTTCAAAAAATTTACCATGCAACTTTCACACTCCTGGTTTTCCACCATTTCTTTTAGATGCGTGTTTTCAGATTTGATAACTTGGTAATGGAATTCCAACAACTAGGAAAAGATTAAGTTCTTAGTTAAATACAAGAATATTACTCTCAACTGAAATAACACTGAGTATAGATATATTTAAGCTTAATTTTACAAAACATACATTAGTATCTACAAAACTTACTATAATATTTTTAAATCTAGCAATACCAAAGTAGAAAGAAGTATTAAACCATCTAGAAAAGATATACAAATACACTACCTCTGAATTTGTTTACCTTTCTGAAAGAACTAATGACTTAGGACAACAAGTTCACATGTAGTTACTACACAGAAAGAGGACAGATTTTACAGGCCACTGAAACTAGATGAAATCCTATTCACGACATCTAGAAATTATATCTATTCTTTTATTGATATAGAAATACCTGGTAAAGAGTGCCATACAGCAGGAGATATCTCTCATTCTCCCCAAACACTAACTTTACTATAGTCAAAAGTAAAGTATTACTTCAATCACAGTGTTCCACATGTAGTGACCCTCTCAGAAAATGCAGAGATACCCAGAAACCTCTAAAAATGATGGTTCTTTTGTTTTACAAACTAAGTAATCAAGCTGACAAGTTTGTTTTCTAAACAAAAATTTGCCATCAAAATCCCCACTGGTATCTTACACTTTCCAGCTATAAAGTGACTAGAATTTTCTATGCAGATTTCTACCATTCTTCAAAAAGCTTTGGAAAACACTGAAAAATTAGAAACTTAAAGCACATGTAATAACCACGAACTGGAAGTCTTCAAGATCTTTTGCATGTTAACATGATAACTAGATGTGATGGTCAGAATGAATTTCTATTTAGAGGTACAGTTGACATTTACTGGTGATTTCTTGTTCCAGCATCAATTTGGCTGTTTTTGTAATACTTCACAGATATTACAGCACCACTGATAAAAACTACAGCAAGAAATGGGATGTCTTTTCTCCTACAGATAATAAACGTCATTATCAATAGTGGAGTAAAACGATGTGGGCTGCTTTTGCCTACTTGCATACCTGCTGTTTTGTTAACAATTTGTGTTTTGTCTCTAACTCCATTTTTAACTGTCTTTCCAGAAGACTAGCTTTCTCCATGATAGTTGCTATAGTGATCTCCTTCTGATGAAGCTCCTCTGTCAGGTCAGAGATTTCTGTCTTCATTCTTTCCTGCTCAGAGCAATGGGACTGCTCCTCTCGATAAACATGGTTTCTTATCTATAGCAAATACATTTCAAAAAGAAAAAATGCTGTGCAGTAAATATGATTGCATCACTTGCTACTTATCAGTGACTTTTTCTGCTGTTGCTTCCAAGACACCAGCTCTTCTAACTGAACAAGAGATTCTGAAATTATAAAATAAAATGTCTTTGGAAGTCAGTGTTTATTTTTACATCTTTTTTCACTTATCTTGTACTTTCATTTGCCTATTTAATATTAGAAATGAGCAAAGTACAATACACTTCAGTTAACCTTTTAAAAGAAAGTAATAAAAATCATTTATAGAATTAGAATTCATGGTAAAGAATATCCAAGAAAATATCCATTCAATAAATTTAAGTATGATTTAGTTATAATGCACTTAAGTTTTAAAATAGTTTGATGAAGCTTAAATTAACTTAGGAGCAATATAAATAAATCAATCTAGAGGTTCTTTAATAAGAAACTACATTAGAAATAAAGGGTATATATGGAAAATGATTTTATGAGAATTTTTCCTGCCATTACACATAAAAATTTAAGGTCAAACTTTCTTCAAAACCTCCTGTGCAGAGTTCTGCAAAGTATCAACACAAAAATTGTTCTCCTAATCTTTCTACTATAACCAACAATTTAGTACTGACAAATTTTTTTATTGTATAAGAAACAGAACAACAAAAACCAGCATAGCAACCTTTGAAGACATTTTACAACTTTCTGCAGTACTATACACAATGATTAACTGATTGCATTCTGGTTTTATTTATGCAAACAGCACAGAAATATTAGAATTATAAAAAAATAGATATAGGTGCAAAAAACCTAAAAGCTAGATCATGACTGTCATGCCAAAACTGATGAACCCAAGTCAGATGCATTCAAACAGAGACATTGAAAACCCACTTGGCAAGCATTCCTGTAACTTGCTCTAGGTGACAGAGTGATTGGACCCTTCCAACCTAACAATTCTGTGATTTTGCTTACATTGCTACTTGGCAAAACCACAACATGCCTGTAGGATGAGTTCTGAGCATCCTCTACTTCTGAGGTATTTCAGCCTGCCAAGCCATACACCGTTCCACAGTGCCATGCCAGTGCTGCTTGCTCACAGCATTTCTGAAATGTGCAATGCAATGTGATGCACAGCTCCAAGGAGACTGTGCAGCAGGTACCTGGGTAAGCTCAGCCTTGTGTGAGCACCTGCCACAGTGACTTGTATCAGTTGATCTGTTTGCATATCCTACCTCTGAGACCACCTACAAATTACAGCTTAGCTCTACAGGTTACCACTTAATCAGAGATTTGGAGGCTTTCTTAGTTGCACGTTATTATCTGAAACACAATAATGTGTAGGCATGGTCTCTTCTATTATTTCAATGGAGTAGGTAGGCACAGAAGCAGAATGTCAGTTTTACAGCTACACAACTAAATGCAACCATATACAAAACCTTTTTCATATAAAAAACTTCAAGCTCTCCAGTACCAACAATGCATCCTCCTCATCTCTACAGTATATGCACATACCCTAGTTCAGTACCCTCTCCTAAAAATCCTATACTGCAGTTAAGATCTGGAAATAATATGAAATACCTTGTTCAGCTCTTCTTCTTGGCATTCTTGACTTTCTGCAAACAGCAATAACTCAGGGTTTTTATTTTCTAGTTGCTCAGTAAGCTGAACATGAGATGATTGATGCCTTTAAATAAGAAATAAACAAAACATGAAACAACCAGAACATTCAATACTCTTGACCTTGTAGTATCCTCTCCACAGTGTAAAACTGTAGAACATCTGCTTGCTGATGAAAAAATACCCCCAAACATAACCAACATTTGGCCTAAACCAGGCTGGATTTTGGGAGATGTCAAGGAATCAAGGACAGTACAACTATGTGCGGAAAGACTCCTGAAAGCTCCTACAGACTGGTATTTCATATAATTTGAAATGGCTACAGCAGATTAGATAAACCATAAAACCATGATGATTTTATTCAAAGGAGGTTAGGGAGATTTCAGCTGCATTGTTTCCAAGTGTTTTAATGCTGAGAAAATGAAAGACTGTAAAGATATAGGTAGAACTATCTGAAATGCATTGATTTGTAAAAATCTAGGCATCATTAAATCTTTTTAACAGAGCCTGCATCTGCCTGAAATTGTCTGATATGAATTTCTATTGCCTGAAATTGTCTGATATAATTGTCAATGAAAACATCCAGTCTCAAATTCAGAAGCTGACATTTGAATCCAGAGTATCTTTTCAAACAGACTTAAAACAAATGTAAGAAAAAAGTTATTAGCTCAGAAATACTTGTTAATTTAAATATGTCTTCACCATTCATACTTTATTTGAATTTCCTGTATATCTTTATACTCTTTGATTTTCAATAGTTCTGTATACAACTTTTGGCATTCCAGTTGTATCCTTCTCCAGAGACCATCCCTTGATTGAAGATCATTTCTCATGTCTGAGATGTCTGCCTCCATGTTCTAAAGAAACAAGCAAACACACAAATAGTTAAATAAAATTAGACAGCTTAAAATGCTGGTTTTTAACACATCATATTCAATACCTGCACATACATGATCTTAAATTTCAGAAAAACATATTGCTTCCATGCCAGTTCTTCTCATCTAAAAATCAGATTCTGAATATTCTTTAGCCCTTGCAATGTTCCAATGAATCTGCTTCTCAAATTATCATAGGAAACATAATTCAGAAGTTCTTTATTGTACTAAATGCATCTAAAATATATAGCTTGGTTGTTTTAGCAGGTTCTGCATCCTGGAACATGTTTCACATGCCAGAATTGGTGCTATAAGTGGCTTCCATTCTTCATTTCCAAATTTATAAACTTTAGATACTACTAGGCTGCACAAATCTTCTTAAAAACTAGCTCCATCTGCATGGAGTTAATTGCTTATTTAAATGAAAATCGCAAAAATTTCAAACAATCAAAAAAAAGATTTTTCTTAGGGACTTGAAAAACCTCATTCTGTTTTATCTTTTATTTCTGATTGATAGTGTGTTAGACAACCTGAAGACACATACTACATTTGGCATGATAAAACATGAATTCCAAAAAAATCAGAATTTCACAAAAATATACCGAAAACATACTAAATATAAGAAATTGGAAACATAACCCACAAATAACGAAAGTTACAATAACAATCAGTGCTTGCAACAGTAATATCCAGAGAATATGTATTGCTTCTCACCTAAGATCCTAAAGCACATTTCAGATTGAAAAAAAAATTATTATTCTGAGGATATTGATTCTTTACCTTTCAAACTATTACACTAAAAACATTCACATTTTTCATAATTTCTTCATTTTATTTGAATATAGTTTCCATTTTTAAGAGCAAAAATAAAGCCTTTAAAATTTCAAAAGAGAAGTGGATTCCAGCAACTGCACTGCAAGGAGGATCTTCAAAGGTTTATTTCCCCTAGAGCCTCCTATGAGAATGACCCTCCTCCCAAGAAGCCTGTGGTCTTCCTCAGGCTGAAAGGGTTGCTGAAGACAGATATTGAAGTGCTTTTGCATTTTTTGAGGTTTTTTTTGGGAGGGCTGCATATATGAACTCATTCATCTAATCCTTTGTTACATTAAGACCAAGAGAGCTTTTTGAAACACCAAAATGCAATCCTGGGTTTAGTCAAGTAAAATAAAGCTTAATAAACTGTTAAAGTTGTTGGTAAGACTTGTTAATTCTCATCTTCATGACTCCAATATTCAAGAAATAGCCACAATTGTTTTATAACACATGAACCTGGGAGATGGTTAGCCCTCTGACTTCATTCTAGGGTGGGTAAGGGAGATGAATTCCACACAATTGTGTGGCAGAAGTCATATTTTCTGTAATAGACTGCAGTCAACACATATATTTACATAGATTTTATTTTCCTGTGAATTAAATAGTAGCAGGAACAACAGTAGCCACAGCAGCAGCTGCAATAATAATTGAAACAGAACTTCAGGTCAAGAGTTTCACAGTTTCACATATCAGTTAAAAAATAGATATGCATCACTTATTATTTTAGAAAATATCTACTGCTTCTGGTTAAAAAGGAAATTAATTTTGAAGCAGAAAACTTTAGGATTTGTTAAAAAAAAATCTCATATAAAGAGTCTATTTTAAGTTAAA
This sequence comes from Geospiza fortis, assembly GCF_000277835.1. Classification (NCBI taxonomy): domain Eukaryota; kingdom Metazoa; phylum Chordata; class Aves; order Passeriformes; family Thraupidae; genus Geospiza; species Geospiza fortis. The sequence continues at coordinate 10,418,578 of NW_005054302.1, forward strand.
AAAAATCATTAAATCTTTTCTTTCCTTCTGTGAAATGTTTTGCCTCTACTAGCTTGCCAATCAAAACAAAGTCCCAAAAATTTCCTGATCAGCTCTTGTTCTAATTCTACTCAAAGCTGTTTGTGGTGGGTTGACCCTGACTGGATGCCAGGTACCCACCACACCCACACTGTCACTGCCTCTCCCAGCTGGACAGGGCAGAGAAACAAGAGTAATGCTCTTTGTTTCTGGAGGTAATGACAGGGAGAGATCACTCACCAGTTACTGCCAAAGGCAGAACAGAGTCACCTCAGAGAAATTAATTTATTGCTAAAAAATTAGACCATGTTAATGAGAAAAAAACCCTAAATCTTAGAACACCTTCTCCTCATGCCTCCTTTCTTCCCAGGCTCACCTTCACTCCTCAGTTCTCTACCTCCTCCCCTCCAGTGCTCTGTCAGACATCGGGGAAGCTTCCAGTACCTTCTCACAGAGGCCATCCCTGGAGTGCGCCCACTACCAAAACCTTTCCAACATGAACCCAATACACTATTCCACCTTTTAAATACAATTATATGGTGTATTTTCACATAAATTAGTATCCAGCAGCTGACCTAATGCTGACTTTTCAAGAATCAAGCCCTTGGTGTGATATTTTCAGGTTACCTCTCATGCCTGCAGATAAGTTTGTCAGATAATTCACAGGGTAGAGAAATAGATTGCAGTCTCCATTTAGATCTTTTAAACTTTGTATTTTCTGTAAAGTCAACAAACTGCTTTTCCATACATTTCACTTTATTATTTGCTAATTAATACTGTAAGTGAAACAATTAGAAGCACACTGAAATGATCATAGGCATAAAGAAATATATGAGGCTCAACAAATCTTGCTTTCATTGCCATCAGAGTTCTCCACACCAAGATTCCCATCTACTCCTTCCTTCTTTACCCATATCATGTCCAACTATTGCCATCTTCCACCTAATTCTCCTTCACGTAAACCTGCTTACTTTTTCTGGCTGACAACAGGGTTTGTAATTTATTCTTTCTCATACAGACATTCCTAAAAAAATATTTTCCCTGAGCTACTCCTTTTCACCAAACATTGACATCAGTGTTTCCCTTATGCAGCTATTTCCAAATGCAGGTTTTCTAACTAACATAACAACATTCCATACCACCAACACAGTTATTCTGCAACTTTCTGCCCTTCAGATGACACTGTTATGTACATCCAGCTCCACTTCTACTTAAAGTGTCTTCAAGCTTCCTACAGCTCCTGAACTCTCTTGAATACATGATTCCAAAGTTCTTCCTGCTTGAAGATTTTCTCCAAGGCGACAGCACAATCTCTCCATCATACAGCTTGTATCCACTTGCTCTGACTGCCATGATTTGTTCCAGTGCATATTCTACTCCCACTTCTTCGATGGCAGCCTTTTTTACAGGCCCCAAAACAGAAGTTTTGCTTGCACACTCATAAGTTGTACACAGGCAAAAGACTCAATGAACTAATGTGCAAATGGCATGTAAGAACTTGGCTCTTCTGACAACACAATCTGAAATTAATCTCCGCCACATATATGCTAATTCCTATAAAGTATATTGCATATGCTGTTAGCACACTGCAAGACTATCTGTAAACAGAAACAAATCTTTCTCCAAAAAGACTTGAAGTTACTATATACCATTCAGTATATTACTGAACCTAGAACTGCTTAAATAAATAAGCAAAAGCATAACTGATACATGTCACCAGAAAAAAAAAATCAACAGGAATCTCATTCCTGATGTGTTTCAAACACAGATAATAAAAAAGTTGTAAAGATCTTGTATTATCTCAATCTTGTCAAAACTCATATACCATGACCAAAAGAAGAGGAGCAAATGGCTGTCTTCATAGATCAGTTCTATGCTGAAAAACAGTGAACTAGGGATAAAACCTGATGGTTATTTACAATAGCCAGAAATGTAAAAAAAATTTTAAATTGTCTGCATAATCTCCTTTCAAAACAATCAAAATATACCATACATGTTTGTATATACTTATTTACTAGTTATATGGCACAATGAACAACAAGGTGTAAATCAGATAAAGAGATTTCACAGAAGTCATTTATATTTAAGGAACCAAACTAGGGGAAGTTCTAGTAGATGCCATGGATATAGGAGAGTTACAAAATGCTAGATACATAGACAAGAGAAAAAATATACTGCTACATTTCAAACTTATTTCTGTTTTACTAAAAAACCCAACCCATACTGCTCCCAGATTATTCTGTGCTCATGCACAGAATACACCTAATGTATATTTATGTAGGCATCTCATCTTGATTTTCCAACATTAATTCCAGAGTCATCATAAACAACCATTACTACCTGGCACTGATTTTGGTACATTTTTAGATCCTCACGGAGTTTCATGTTTTCCTCTACCAGTTTATTCTTGTTTCTTGCTATTTCATTCACAATTGCCTTTAGCTTTTCAATAATCGAATCATCGTTTTCATTTTTGGGCTGGGTATAGGTAATTAGCTCTTCTTGGTTTTGTTTCTTATTGCAAATTTGGAGTTGATAATTCTGGCTCTGCCTCTATAAAACAAGAAAATATTTTAAAATAAACTCAATAATTGTATGTAAATTGCTTGGACCAAATCGTTACTACTAAAATCATAAGGCCATTCCTGTCTTCACCTGGATTTGCTTAGAAAAGATGATACAATTCAAACAGTTTGAATTACTTGCCCTCAATTAAAAAAAAAGTTTCAAAAACCTTCAAGGGCACGGGAGTTTTTCAAGGATTTTTTTCTCCTGTGCTGTGTATTTTCGTAATACTTAATGTTAATGAACCTCAAATGTGAAAAAGGTGATTATGATGACCTACTCAAAGCAGTTACCTGTGAGAAATAATTTGAGAGAAATGTTCCTCTTTGATTCATTGAACTCAGCAGGAGCTGTATGTGTGTGTGCCTCAGGATAGATATTAACCTTTGACTAGAGGGCTACCATTACATAGGTCATGTACAAACAGCTGAGTTACTACAAGAACTGCACTTCTTTGAGATCATTATCCTTAAACTTAGGAAAGAATCATTTGTACATTTGGCAGAGTCCTACACTCCATGCAGCTTCTTGTACCAATTAAAATCCTAAACACAAAACTTCAGAAAATTGGTATTGCCAGTATTTCTGAATCCACAGGCATTGTGAAGAAGCATAATTACTATGGCAACTGTTTTTGCTGTTTAAAAAATTATCCACATTAATCCCACTACTGGGAGATTACCAAGCAGCACTAATCTTTCACAAGACTGAGAATTACTTGAAAAATGACAACAAAATATGACCTGGAAATCATACATCATGTGCAGAGAACAAGTTGGGCAAGAAAATATAAAGTGAAAATAAATAGGGTTAAAAATACCATATTTCACTGACAAGGACTGCAAAAAGTCATACTTTAGACAGTTTTTGATGTTATTGACTATGTCCCCATAATTTGTGTTGGCTGAGAACCTAAGTAGAATGGACCACTGGCTGCATATCAAATAAAAAGCCAAAAAAAATTTGCAGGTTAAGTTTCATGTCTATAGACAAAAAATTAAGGTCCCTTCGACATCCAAGTTATGGATTCTGATATATACAAGTGTCAATATACCTTGTGAAAAATACACTGCAAGACTGCAACTGGAAATCAAAGATCTCATGAAACACAAATTTCAGGCAAAGATGCAGGAACAATTAAGACTTTTGAAACAGCTAAGGGTCCATCAGACTTCGATTTAAAAAAATAGTTGGTGTTATGTTACAGTTGTAAAGGAAACTGTCTTCAAGGCAAGTTCACTGATGGAATTGAAAGCTTCAACAGAAAAATGTGAATCATCACCCTCAGTACTCTATTTTGACTTGTCTAACTGTACAATCAACATGTCATCAGTCAATAGTTTTGTCTAATCAAAGACTTGCTTTTTCAATTTTTTAATTTGCATGAAAGCTCAATTGCTGGAATATAATGCTCTCAGCAGCTGAACCCAAAACATAACTGTCATCCTTGGAAACTCTGGATATGTGTAAAGAGTCTCACAGGAATTGTTAAGAAAGTGTTTCACTAGATTAAGATCCAATGAGCTTAGTAATAGTGGAAAAGGGAATTACCAGTGAGCAACATAATTGGCTTCCCCTTACTTAATCTTCAAGCTGTCTTGTGGTGCAGTCAATTTGTAAGTTATTTTCTGAGTTTTTTTTTAAGAGAAGGATAGGTCACCATGATACCATTAAATAACATTTTTTTTCTGGATTAGAAGGAATTAAAAAAATAAAAATATGAAGTATCAATAGTCTATCTATAAAAAAGCAATAAGCAAATTGGCAAGTAAAAAATAGTCATAAAGTCAACCAAAGAACTGCATAGTAACCAGAAGGCTGAAAAATATGAAAAGAGAGAGCTAAGTGATCCAACAAAAAACTCCAAGAGTGATTCTGGAGTAGCATACGAAAATTCATTTTTAAGCATAACTGATGTTACTGTATATTTATGATCTTCAAAAAAAAGAAGGCTATCAGATTTGAAGGAACTTTATACTTGCATCAACACCTCAATGGCATGCACTATTTACTTGGTAAGATACTTTTTAATAACTTGTCAAATTAATCGCATATTAACAAATAACATGGAAAAGTGTATGTATAATATGCTTAAAAAGCAAAATGGAACAGTCAGTGGTTTTTGTAATTGTTTGGAGTTTTTTTTTAGAAATATTTCCATTTCCATCATGATCTTTATTTGTTTTCTCACTTTCATGAGAAAAACTAAATTAAAATAAGTCCATGTATCATTAGATCTTCCAGTATGGTTCTGCCTTACCATATATTCACTACCAATACACACATGCATTGTAAGATTCACTGTAATCTTATTTTTTAAAAATTAAGTTAAAGTAAGCTCTAGCTGAGCAAAGAGTTCATTTTCTTCCTAGAGCAGGAAGGTAGGAATTTTACCTGAAATAAACTACATTTCTCAGGCAATAATTTTTGTTGCATATCTACATAAACAGGGTTATTTACATAGGTTGTCCCGTTCTTCTCCCATTCTTGTGATTTTGCCTTAAATCCCTGAAAGACAGCAAAACAAGCCGAGTAAACATAGAGGAAATATCTATTTTCCTCAATCTAAAGAATTTTGTAATTTGTATTGTTCTAAGAAATACCTAGTTTTTAAATTAATACATAATCTTTCCATAATTTTGGAAAGAAGTAAAAAAAAGAACAATTCTATAAACCAGCTGTCCAGTCACCCCCACCAGAGAAAGACCCGTCTTAAGGGCTACTGATCTGCGAACAATGAGTGTAAACATAATAACTGAATAAAAACAATAAAATAGAGTTATTACTATGATACACAAATTGTATTGGATAGTAGTTCCTGTGACTTTAAAGCTGTATCAGCGATGAGCAGGGTAATCAGCAGGGAATAAAACCCTCAATATTCAGACACAAAGTGGTTGCTTTCGCCTTGGTTTTTAATGGGACAGCAGCTACATTGAATAAATTTTACTTCTTGCTCTCTTTAAAATTGCTGCTTCAGGTTCTGAGTTCATTGAGTTTAAACAAAAAGCTGTTTAAGAAATTGTATTATATTAGATTTATCTAATATTGATTTTGTATTTTCACGTACATTCACATTTATAGTATATTTGAACACGCTTTAAACCCATGCCAAACCTTGTATGTTCACAAATATATTTTAAAGGCAGTATCCTAAAAATAAGCAAAATTTCAGTTACTAGAACTGTTGCTCTTTTAGTTTGAAAATTCAGCAAAATAACAGTACACTGATTTATATATTGAAAACTAATGGAAATGTTGTTCCAAAAAGACAGATGATATTTTATAATTAAGCTAAACTGGCATATTCCCCAAATTTAAAACAATAACAGGGTTTTTTTGCTACTGAAGAAAATCTGACTATTTCTCAACACATATTAATACAAATCTTCTTTCATAGCTTTCCTGATATCTGCTCTGGCATTTATAACAATAAACATCTCCCTATTTTATAAAACATGATACAAACGGAATTTCAGACTACTTAATAAGGACTGCAGGTTCAAGGCCTTACTAAAGCACTGCTGAGCTTAGTAGATTTTCACCACAGTAATTATTTCCTGAATACTCGAATTTGCTGAATATATTCCAAGCACCCATTTTTCATACTGCATAATTAATCAAATTATAGCATTGTCTTACATTATTTTCACATTTTAATCTTGAGTAAGGTTATTCTCAAATTAGCTGACAGCAGTGATATATCAATGATAGATGTACAACCCATTGATTATTCCTGTAGTAGCTGATGTTGGCAGCTATGCTGCAGTCCAAAGCATCATAGCTTTTCTGATGGTGAGAACTTCCATGGGGAGGAGACAGCTAACATCATATAGAGTTGGGATGTGTCTATGTGGGTACAGGAACCTGAAGGTCACAGAAGTTAGTCCTGTATCTTACAGAATAACATACAAGGCAAGTCCAAAATAGAGATCCTAAGACTCTGCTTAATTTGGCTTAAAAGTAGGAGATTACTTAAAATCTACTAGTGCTGAATTTCTTGATTGCAAAGTCCTCAAAGTGTCCAAATCATCTACATCATAAATCTACATCATAAACATCTAAATCCTCCCCATGCTTAGAGCTGGGCAAGCAGCTCCCGTATCAACTGGTTCCACTCTCCTCGCTTTGCCTACAGCACCCAGCCCAGTAAGCACGTGGAGCACACACTACTTCATTATGCTCTTCTCAAAGGATAGACAGAGAAAACATGGACTTTGTGATCATCCCATGCTTCATCAGATTACTGCTTAGACTGTTCTTCCCATAAGTGGAGGGCTCGGTGTAAAAATCTTGCAAGACAGAACCTGAAGTATAATCCTCCCATGTTAGTTTTCTACCTAACAGACAAATGTTATTTTTCAACAAGCTGCGAAATTCTTCCTTTTGAAGTTGTTTAATTTAGCTCAGGCTATCAGGAGATTTATCAGATAAAAAAGAAGCAGTAAAAATTAGCATGCCTAGAGATGATATTGCTCAGTTAGAAGAAATAATACTGGATATCAGTTTCTGCCCCAGTGAATGCAGCCACAGCCATTTGGAGAGAAGACACCACTTATGGGCACACTCTCTGCAAGCTCTCTATCTTGCCTAACTTTCCTGTTAGTCCAATAAATACCACAGATCATATTATTCCACAGATCATAAAGTAACCTCTGAGAAGTCAAGACTGGGAATTATGAACAAAAATCAGTGTCTTCCTGTATTCAACAATAAGTCCAGTAAAATCCAGCCTGTGTCCAAAGGGATAGGGAGTATGACTGATTCCTGTCCTCAGCATCTATTATCTAGTCCCCCAGCCAGTATGCTGGATTCTGCAGAATGTATTTTTAAGTGCCTAATCCTTCCTCATACATTGCCTAGGGAAATTAGGCACTGAGGTCAAGGTCATGGATTGCTTCAGGCATATGGGTACTGACAGGATATAGGTTTAACAAGCAGTTTTCCAATCCTAAAAACTTTTCTCTATGTAGTCCAATGTGCTCAAGGTTGTCCTTGAGGTCTATAAAACTTGAATTAATGATAGGTATTATGTGACAGTATCCTGTACATGTACAAGCTCTCATGCCTCAAAAGAGACTGTGTTATCCAGTACACATCTATTCATCAGGAAAAAAGTAAAATTTATTTATAGTTACATTTACAAAAATTTTGGTATTAAATAATGTTAAAACTAAGAACCATTCTTGCCAAAGCAAGACGATATAATTTTTGTAGGAGTATGAGCAAAATAAAGCTTACAATTTTAAATCAAATATTAGTTCTAGAAGCATAATAGAATTAAAATATAATGACAACTATTCTTACCTCAAGTTTCATGTATAAATTCCTTGGGTTAGATGATGTGTCCAGATTTTCCTCACATTCTTCTCTGCTTTCAAGCTTTTTCTGTTTTAACTGGTATGACTGTAGCTTTTCATAGCTATGTACCAACTTTGAGAACTAAAAACAAAAGTAGAGTTGAACATGCAGAATCTATCAAGGAGGATCACATGGCCAAAGTTTTCTTTAAACTAGAATCACCAACTGCAGCTTTAGCATTCTAAATGTTTAATCAATGTAACAAAAAATCAATTAATAAAGTTAAAATCAATTAATAAAGTTATCACAGATGAACAAGACTATGCTCTCATATAAATGATAACTAACTGTTTGAATGGATTCATTTGACAGCTACTTAATTCTGCTGCAGCTCTCCATGGCATTGCTACCCACAGAGTCATTTCCTCTACAGTGTTCATATGGATTGTTCTACACTTGTTTACTGCCATCTTGTGTTGACAATTTAAAGGGTGCTCCACTGACCAGAATGAAAGATTATCATTAATGTATGCTAAACTTGCGTGTTCTTTCTTATGATGAAAATTGTTGAAATGTTATGTGTGTGATGATGGCACTCTTCTGGTACCACTATGTGGGTCTCAGAGCTAGACACTAAATAGACAACAGACACTCCCTACTGATGTCATCATGAAAGCCTGGCTTAGGAGTCAGAGGCACAGAAGAAAAGGTTCCAGGAGAAGGACCAGCCTCTCCAGAAAAACAGCCAGTTTTCACATCAGTTTTTCCACATCACACTGCACAAAACAAAGGGTCTGTCTAGTGCCTGTTTACAAATCTGATACAGAAAAGTGGTACTTTTTGCTAGTAATATGTACATTTGGTTTTGAAAAAAAATGCAAACCCAAAGATATTGATAAAGGAAACACTAAAAATACCGTCTTGTGGAAAGTTGAGTGAAAGAACTTTGGGAAGAATATTATGCAGAAAAGAAGCTTCCAATAAATACTGATCATGTCTCTTGTTGTTTAGTTCCTTTACAATTAAATATATATGACTTTAAAAAAACCTGACTCTCACATAAAGTTCTTTGTATACCCAAACAAAATCCGTAAAATCTCATATGTTTGTTAACAGCTCAAAGTGAACTACTGCTTGGAAATGGAATGGAATCCTGTTGAGTCAACACTGAATGAGCAATTGAGGTCTGTTCAGATAACAAACATGGCAAAAAGAAGTCTAGAAAAGATATAAAACAGGAACAAATTAAAAAATAATCTGGAAACTTCCTAGACACATTTGAGATGAACTTGACAATCATAATATGGGACAGCAAAAACTAATTGAAAAGATGACGAGAAGACAGATTGTTCTGGACTAAGACATTTCATGATATGAAGAGGCCCAGGCACAGATTTCACCAACTCAGAATGTCTGAATAGCAATTATGTAACATGGGCATAACAGAGCTGAGTTACCACCTTTAAACCCAAATCAAAAGTCTTGCAGTGAAGCTGCCTATATTTGAAATTGACTTTGTCAGAGAACAGAGTTAAGATAAAATATTTAAAATGAGTCAGAGTATCCAGGCTCAAACAACATGGAACTCATTGACCTTGGAAGAAAGATATCCTTTTTCAAATAGGAGTTTTGCTCTTGAATATGTTATGGCATATTTGAACTGCCTGGGAAGACTCAATTCAGATAAGACAGGTATTGGAATGCTTATGCTAAAAAGGCTAGGAAATATAGTATCCAAACAATTTGGTAAATCAGTCCAAAATGGAACAGAGTGGTCAAAATGAGAACATTTAGTTTGAATCTTAGATATTTAATGACAGTAGGATATTAAAGGCAAATTGTTGTCTGGATGTTAAAATGACTGGAAACCAGACTGAAAGAAAAAATCCTTTCATTTAAGGCCAGATATTTGCTTTAAAAGGTCCAAGTTGTTCTGTTTGCATGTTGTGCACGTTAAAAAAAGATGAGGCATTTTAGTGAGTTCCGGGGTAGAATCCATCTTAGTTTAAATTTCTGAAAGTTACACACACAAGCCTGAGATACTCTGCATCAGAAAAATCTGCCTGTAAATGCTTAGTCATTTCAGCTATCTTAAATTCTTGTCATACACTGACACAAATTGTATTCTGGGGGTATCTATTTCTTTCTGGTGATTCTAAAGGGAGCTTGGGACAGCTCAGACATAGGTTTTACACGTCTAAGTGAGGAAATTAGTTGCAAAGTTCTTAGAACAAGAAAGGATCCTTGTTCTTTTGCTGAGAGACTTCCATTACTTTCAAAGTCAGAATATTTACTAGGCATTAATATAAAAAAATAAAAAAAGAAAAAGAAGGATCAAAGTAATGCAGATGAACCTCAGAAATTTTTGCTATTTAGTTATGACAAAATGCTGCATGTTTGAATGAATACAACAGTGTAGCCTAGGAGTTTCAGGTTACATACTAGGAATTATTTCCCTAATACAAGGAAAATATAGGTTTTACTGCATTCAACAGGCACACAATCAATTCAGAGGGAACACTGCTCATTAAACAGAAAAGAAATTCATTCTGAATAGTCTAACATTCTGACAGCTAGAAAAAGTAATCTTTACTATTTTTATCACGATTAGGAAGGAAGAAATCTTCAGTGGGATTTTAAGAATATATCTGTAGAGAAGATACAATGCTACTGGTAAATAGTAACACACAATTTGTGCAAAACAAAATTGTAGCTCATAAGATTCTACAGTTTAGAAGGTGGTATAACTTCCAAGTGAGAATAAGAACTGAAAGAAGGGAATCAAAGGAGACAAGGCAAAAATTAATATTGTCACAGAAGGTCTATATTTTAGATATGAGTTTGTGTAGCTCAGAATTGGGGACATTAAAGCCATTCCATTGCAGAAAATGCAGCACTGTAATTCAGGAAAGAAACTCAGTAAGGAGATGTGGCAAAAGCTAGAGGAGCAGAGTGGGACAGTCCTATTGTCTAGTATAGGTGCTAGGAATTGTTCTGACAGGCAGACTTCTGTTTATCACATGGAGAATCAAGACAGGCCCCTTAACACAGGCATTTAACAGTTTTCTGTTTCAGTCAAGGTGAATGAGGTGGATATTTCATGAAGAAATGTGGTTTGGTCAAAGGAGACGAATGGGTGCTGGAAATTAAAATGCAAACAGCATCAGCGCTGGAACCTTTAGAAAGAGGAACAGGATGACTGAGAGAATGAAATGTTTGGAAACATGGATTGGGAAAGTGACCTATATTCTTAAGAGCTAGAAATCCAAAGTTCTATCAAGTTTATCTTGCATAAAGATAGAAGAAGAAGCAATCAAGAAACCCAAAGAAAGGTTAAGTGGTCTGAGTGGTAACTAACAAGGATAGTTTGGGGAAGAAATATAACCAGATTTAAAGAGAAAAGCTTGTAGGTTAGAAAATGTCAGGTTCTTTAAAAATATAAAAGAGCAAACAGGTTGTATTTGCCTGTGGAAAGGACTTGTAGGATAATTAAACACTCCAAAATAAAAATCTTTATGAAAAATTGCCTGGACTTTCAATTTCAGAAGGTTCAATTTCAGTGAAGATATTAGCAACAACATGTAACATAAACCCAAGCATTTTTAGAACAGGATAAAAAATAATTAAGAAGTGAAAAATATAGCAGCAAATGTTATAAAGAAAAAAGAGTTTTACTATATTTTTGAGAATAGTTCTGCACTGCTAAAAGATACCTTACTACTTATGCATAAAATGTCACACTCCTTTTCATTATGTGATGTTTATCTTCTCAACAATCATGCTAAGAGGATGCTTTTCTGTAATTTGTGTAAATTATAAACCAGCTTTTATTTCTAGCTACTTTCCCAAATGATTAGAAGTGTTAATTACAAAACAGCCAAAGCATTCACTGCCTATTTAAAGAATTGTTTTCCAAATCCATTTTCAATTGTAAAAGAAAAGATAAATTAAATACAACATAACATTAAAAATAAGTAATAGATTTATTCATTTGATGGACTCAGGTGTACTATCACTTCTAAATGAAAATAATGATACTCAATTTATGCAATCTGATATCACTACATACTAAGTGTGGTGACTGGAAATTCTGAATTATAACACTACATCTCTGGTAGAAGAATCCAGCGAAGGGAACAGAAAAGTAGCAGGAAAAACAATGCAGAGTTGTGTACCTTAGTTGTTAAAATCTGAGAAACAGAATCAACTCAAGTTTGCTACGAATTTATATTCATGACTGAAGTAGAAAATATTGAAGAAACAAAAGGACAGGTGCAGAGCAAACACAGCCAAACTGCATCATAAAACCACAGAATGGTTTGGGTTGAAATGGACCTTTCAAAGACTATCTAGTCCAACTCCCCTGCCATAAACAGGGATACCTTGCATTAGACCAGCTTGCTCTAAGCCCCATCTAGTCTGGCCTTGAACATTTCCAGGAATGGGGCATCCACAACTTCTCTAGGCAACCTTTTCCAATGTCTCATCACCCCCACTGAAAAAATAATGAATTGCTCCTCAGGTACAGTCTAAATCTGCACTCATTCAGTTTAAAACCCTTATCCTTTCTCTCAGCCTGTCTTCACTGGAGAGCTGCTCCAGACCCCTCTGATCTTTTTCATGGCCTCCTCTTGACTTGCTCCAAAAGGTCCAAATCTTTCCTTTACTGGGGAATCCAGAGCTGGATACAGCACTGCAGGTGGGGCCTAACCAGAGCGGGAAAGGGAGAGAAAAACCTCCCTCAATCTGTTGGCCATATTTCTTTTTATGCAGCCCAGGATACAGCTGGCTTTCTAGGCTGCACGAACACTCTGAAATAAATAAAGCTAGAACAAATTCCCAACATCATTAATGTGTGTTACTCCAGTTTTGATACAAAGGAAATCTATACCTTATGGAAAGCAATCAGGCCACTTTAACAGTTGTGTAAATCAGGGAAACTAAAACCAGAAAAAGATATAGCAAAGACATGATAAGCACAGTATAAATCTTAAAATCCCTAGCATGCATTAGACTCATATTAGCATGAATCCAATTACCTATTTTATTCATTCACCAAGGCTTTAGTTCATTAGTCTGAAGTTAGGAAACCAAGTATTTGTCTTCATAACAGATGTCACATCCACATCAAAATCCATCCAAAGAGGTTTTGACATGACAGTACATAAATTATAATGGAGCCTGGTAGGAAGCTGTAGCCATCATCGTTTGTATGACAGGATTCATCTTTCCCAAATCCATGATGGCACATCTATACAATTTGGCATGTGTAAGTTTTTTCTACTGCAATCACAAAATAATGAAGCTGACATTTTTCTTACTTGAGATTTCAGTGCTTGAAGCTGAGCTTCATAACTCTGAGCCATTTCATTTTTAGTTTTCTGTAAGTTTTCCAATTCTTGTTGAAGTAGTCCCACCTAAAGTTAAAATAAGCATTCAAATGTACCTTTTCTGACATTTTTCAAAAGATGTAATTTTTGGGAAAGTAATTTGAAACTTTGAAAGAAGATCACTGCTTTAAGAAGAGATATTAAAAATAAGTATTAAATCAGTAGCTTGATAATAGAACTGCATACCACAGACCTAGATTGTCAACATCAAACTAGGAATTTTATGGTAAAAATCTTATTACACGCTGATGTTATGATTTAGTCATAATATTGTACAAGTCTGTCATGAAAGACCATTCCTGAAAGCTTTTTCAACCCAACTACAGTGTTCCCCATTGTGAAAATTTTTCCTGCTTGGCTTATAAAATGATACAAATTACCTTCCAGTATTTATGTGCAAATTACCATAAGACGCTGTGGACTCATTTCAGCTCCCTAAGTGCAGTGCCATTTGCGATATCATAAATTATTACTGAGTTTCACAGAGACCTGAGAAATATGACAGAGAGCATACACAGCACCTGTGCTTTTCTGGAGGGGGCACTTGGAAGCTTGGTAGAATATGATGAAGTATTTCAGATAATATCTCTGTACAGCAAATAAATTGATGCCTTCAGGATGGGCTACTTGAATTCTTGTCTTGGTTCCTCTGACTGCAGAGACTAAGGGCAAGTTCCTAATTGCTCATTAGGGAAAGTCACTCCATTTTCAAAACTCCCACAGGCAATTTAGCCACCTAGCTCACACAAGGACTCCCTCGTGCAAAATTCAGCTGTCTTGAACTAGAACTGAATGCTATGCAAGGATTTCTTGATGCTTCTGAATAATTATTCAGAAGAAAAGACTGTGAAATACTGACAACATCAGGTACACTGGGGCTTTAAGTTTCATATGAAAGTTGAAGTAGTAATACATTTCAAGTCTTCACAATGAGTAAAATTATCATACAAAGGCAGTATATTATGTAAAATGTTAAAAATCAGGAACAAACAGGAGAAAGAAAGACATGATTTTGGGAACCCTTTTGAACTGCATTCTTCCATTTAAAATTTCTGATGAAATGAGAAATGCTGGCATTTAGAAAAAACATAAACTATCTTTTTACAGCTAACCCGAGAATATTTGATGTAGACTTTAGGGAAATAGAAGAAATATGAGATTTTCAATGACATTTTTACAATCACTTTTCAGAACAGAAGCACAATTTAAAACAAAACACTAAGGATAATTAGCGACCTTTAAGGGGTATTTGGTATTTTTACATGATAGAACAAATGATCTTTTGGAGAATTTAAAGCATGCTAATAAGAAACTTCAAGAATAAATACTTTCTTTATAGAATGTGATATTCTTAAATACCTCTTGACCTTTTTGATCCAGTTTGCTTCGGGCACTTGCTAATTCTTGATCCTGGATATCCATCTTTGCTTCCAAAGCTCTCATCTTTCTTTCCCATTCTATTTGCTTTCTGTTTACCATTATGTCAATTTGATGCACCAATTCCTGAAGTTCAACTTCACATGGAGAAGCTCTAAAAACATAAAGAGATTTATGTTTTCAAATAAAGAATAAGGGAGAAAACAAATTTTTATTTACATTTATTTACAATTCTGTTTTAATTGTGACCAAACTAACCACTTTTCAACAACAGAAAGAAAGAAATGGGAAAGTTAAATGATGCCTTCAAATGTAGGTGGAACCTCACTCATCAATCTTGAGTTTGTCTGCATGCTCAACTTTTGACTGCACTAAACTGAAAAAACAGCTCCTTAATGTGGGCATCACAAATCTTTCATTTGGTCCTTAAATTGTGCACATCCCTTGTTTTGATAATTATTACAGGAAATTTGAGTGAATTTGTCACATTTATAACACAATTAAAACTTAGCATGATTTTTTGAAGTTAAATTCTTTAAAACTTCTTTTATGTCCACAAATCCTTGGAACTGTGATGGCATCAATGTTAAGTCTGGAAGGGCTTTTTAAATGCACACATAAATCTTAATGACTTTGTAATGTTAAAACTGTTGGTAATGCTGTTTTGAAATTTAATATGAATCACAGGATGACAATAACCGAAGAGCAAGCAAGTGATGTATATCGCTCAAAACAAAACCACCCCTCTCCTAAGTGCCTGGAACCCATCTCAAAAGTAGCATTAATGATGGGTAAACTTTGATTGCCTTTGGGTGGAATATAAAATGTGATTTTGAAAACAGAAGATAAAGTGATACTGCTTTATCAGGTCTACCTGTTACATCAGGACTACCTTTTCCTTGATACTGCTGTAAAGACCTGTGCACTTCCAGCCTCCTCTAATGGCAACACTTAGGTGAACCACCAGCAATGACTCAGCTGTATTATTTTAGCCTTCAGAAACAGGTGCTTGCTTTATCATGTGTCACATGGATAATCTGAATATTGTTATGCAAGTAAGAATGCAACTTCTAGCCTAGATCATCAGATTACCCTTTTAGATCCACCATGGCTGACACCCTTCACTCTTAAATTTCACCTGCCTCTTTCAGATCTTCCTGCACATGGCAAAGTCTGCATTTGTTGCTAAAAAATTTTCTCTTAACAGTTCTTGCATGCACTTGAATCTAGAGTGATCATTATATAAAAGGGAGCTGTTGAAAGCAAAACCCCTTCTGAAAGAGCTTCTCAGTCTATTTTCACTTTCTCTAATTCCTTACCTGGATCCTCTAAGCACACTTGCAGCTGCAAAAGGAAATCTGTATGTGAACTTGTAGATCACTGCAGCTGTTCTACTACCAAAACTACTCTGAACCAAGGCTCTAGTATTGAAGACAGATCTGCAGTCATCCCCACCCACTGGCAGAGAGGTGCTACTTGCTGCAGTAACTATTGCTT
>NW_005054302.1:10434735-10438092 GCF_000277835.1 Geospiza fortis
GCACCATAGTCATGAAAATTTATTTTGATCACTGGATATGGAATGCAATGGTTTCTTTAGTAAGATGTGTAAGCAAACACACAAAGAACAAATTTTCTTATAAGCAAAGAAGCATGCATGAGTTTTTTTACCCATGTGGATGCAGCATTCCCAGTTTGCTGAATGCATATCTCGAATGGATTTGCCATACAGGGAAGTAAAGACTTGTGCTTCAGCAAGGGGCAGATACTTTTTTTTTTCTGGTAAATTTACTTTGAAACAGCTCAAAACACTTAAAGTTACTTCATTTTAAAGTGGCGCAGCTAAGGTCTTAGTCTTCTTTTATTCTGTCTCCATATAAGTGAAAATAGAGATGAGTCATATTCTGTCATTAATAACTATTTATCTTCATGTAAAACAAAATGTTTCCAAATTTAGACAAAAATCCAGATAAAAAGTTTTACCACCTCCAGGCCTTTTTCTTTCTCACAAAAGATTTTTGCACTGCTTAGACCTTTCTAGCTCTATTTATCCATCTTTTGCTTTGGAGTTTTGCACAGGTCTGCATTTTCGTGATTGTTTCCTAACAAACAGAAAAATGAATGGTAGAAAGAATGGTATTGTCCACACAGTCTAGAATAAAGTTGTTACTTAAAAACAGATGATTTAAGAAACGTTTGGTTCATACTGTCTGTCTTGACATTTATACTTTCTTCCCATATTGTTTACATTTGCTCACAAATAGGAAAATTAGTATGGCCATATTTATGCAAACAAAAGTAAAACATTCAGTCTTACATAGTATATTCATTAGGTTTGGATATTTGCCACAGCTTCTGCAGTCAATACTAATTAATTTAATTATTGCAAACCTTGCTCTAAAAATAGGAAATATACAAACCAGTTGTGATAGAATCTTCTACCCCAAAGTTCCATTATAAGAACTACAACCAACTTATTTAACAACTTTCAGCCATACTGAATCATACATACCTATGCATAGACATTTTGTGATTTATGAGTCCTTGCAGCTGGAATGTAATTGTCATAATTTTCACCACCATTACTCAGCCATTTTCCCAAGTTTTAAAGGCACTGTATTATCCCTGGAATACTGTCAGCATAGACTGAAATTGTTTCCTTTCAGTGAAGATGCATCCTAAACTACTCTTCCAGCATCTCTGTCTAGTTAATGGAACTAACTAGCTAGCAAGAATTATGGTTTATGATGGGACAAATTCTTCTAGATGCATCTGCAAATAGTCTGAAATTTCATATATTGATTAAAATAAAGGAAAGGAAGAATTCTGAATTTTTGAAATAGGCTTCTGACTTGTAGCCAAAGAATAGCAATGCTTTTGGGGTTTTCTAATTCAATGCTTTATATGGCTACTTTTACAAATCATGTAACTATGATATGAAAAAGAATTCTCTCAAAGAACACTTTTAAATCCCATTAAAAACTTTATTGGGCCAGAATAAGGTATGATAGATCATGCCTCTTTTATTTTAAGAAATACTTTTATGCTTAATATGTGTCATATCACGTTGTGTTGTTTCTTGGTAACAATGGCAGAATAAACTGGTTTATTTGAAAAGTAGTTAGTAAGCTTACTTACAAAATTATGATGGATAAATATTATAAGTCATTAAGTGGGTAAGTACTTCTTATATTTGTTTGTTCCTTAAAATTGCTGAATGGGATAGGTTCCTACATCAAATCTTACTCATGTTCTCATTTATTTAGAAAGACTGTGCTAACATACTTTTTAGATTAACTAAATATTAACATATTTTTCAGATTAACATTAAAAGAACTAAACTTGGATTATGTAAAAATAAAAATTGATTACGTGTTCATATGAAAGTGCACTTAATACTTGGGGAGAACAGTTGTAGTTATTATCTGTGCAAAATAAGGCTAGGGCTTTAGCAATGAATCTTGTTTTCAGGATTCTTAATGTTTTAAGAGCTGTGATATGTAAGTTTATATTGCTGTAGCCTAGCAACTCCAAGTACTTTTAAAAAAAAGTTTGAAATAACGTTTCTTAACATCTTAATAAAATCCTACATAGCTTTCAATCTCCCCCCCTCCCCGGTTCAGGTATGAATATTTAAAACATTAATATAACTAACAGAAACAGTGAGTAGAGTACTAGCCAAAGCAATAAGATGTCTTGTCTTAATTATCAGCAACTTCTCCAGTTTGCATGGAAAGCAGAAGAAATACAGAATCAAGTTTGCTCTCAAAATCATTAATATTTTGCGTTTCACATTTTTAATAAACATACATAGTTCAATTCCATCATATATTCAACTCCCAAGAGAGTAAGTCATTACGTACTTAGTCACAGCTTGTTCCTGGAACACTTCTAAGTCCTCCTCCATACCACTGATTGTCGTTTTAACCTGTTAAAACACCAAAAATCAAATAATTCAGATTCTTAAATGCATTCATTTACATAGCCAAGCAGTGCAAACTGGATAGTTCTGTGCTTTCCTTTCATATTATGCAATTTTCTCATTAAAAACAACAAGGAGAGGGGAGTGCACCTCTAATTACAGGCTGGAATGGGTGAGACAAAAACTTCGGGAGTAAGCTCAGCTCTCTGACAGCAATTCTCGCACTTGCTGCAACACTGAGACGCCAGAGGTGATGCTGAGCTTGAACCTAGCCCTGGGTCTCCATACAGAAATTTGGTTTGGATCATTCCCTGTTGTGCGATGTCAACGATTTGCGAAGACACTCTGAAGCACATAAATCTTAATTTGCCATAGGTCCATGGCTGTGCTCATCAAACATTTGTACCTTTGTACACCGTGATTAACCTGCACCCCGGCTGTAGCTGCTCTCAAACACGAATTCCTATAGTTTGGTCAGTGCCTTGCCTGGCAGATACAGTCTGAGACACGCAGCCCTCAAACACCTCGGCAGGACGATCAGAACAGTGTTACTGCTGAGACCGGCTTGGTTCTGTGGGTCCAGCAGGACACAAGGGTGTGGGGCATGCCTGCCTGCATGCAAGAACAGTATGGGTGACGGGGAGCATGAAACAGCCCTAATTCCTGGTGGGGAGAGCAGTGGGCTCTCAAGGGCACGGTCCCAGCACCCACAGACGTGTGGGCAATGGCACATGGCACTGCAGCCTTGGCTCCACAGGGAGCAGGCACTTGAGGTGACACTGCCAAAGGGGCGCTGCCTCCACAGGGGACCCGCACCGGAGGTGACACTGCCAGAGGGGCACTGGCTGAAAAAGGACCAGGCACCGGAGGTGATGCTGCCACAGGCCCAGCCGTAAGAGATCGACACGTGAGGTGACACCGGCACACGGTGTGCCGGGGACTTGAGGAGACCGGGACACGGACAGCACCTCCCGG
>NW_005054302.1:10438199-10468895 GCF_000277835.1 Geospiza fortis
GCAGGGCCGGGGCAGGGCCGGGACTGGGCCGGGGCCGGGCAGCGGCCCCGACGGGCGCAGGGGAGCGGTGTGGGCGTCCCGCGGTCACTGCCCGCATGCCTCCTTCGATCCGAAGGAAGCTGGAGTGACTTTCACCACGGGAAAATTTCACCCGGGGTGAAGAACATGTACTTCTCCTTTAACATAATTTCAGAAATCAGTAGGCAAGGTGGTTTTTTTTCCTTCTTTTTTTCCCCCCTCCTCCTTAAAACTCTGTTGTTACTAGATAATGAAAAGGCTGAACATTACCCTTTCCTCCCTCAATGACTAGCTATACTTTTGTCAAAGGGCGTCAGATGATTTTCAGATTATTTTGCAAACGACCTGGGCCTGATGCCCTTCCATTCTTGTGGCCTTCAGTCTGTCTTACCGAACAACAAAATGCTTTTAGGAATCACAGCTATTTCAGCTCTTTGCAGTACAATTTGAGGGACTTTACATTTCTTCAAACACCAGTGAGGTTTTCTACCAGGATGGTACCGTTCACTTTGTGTGTATTGTCTTGAAATTTCACAGAGCACTTTCAGGACCTGCTGGTCTATTTCTGTGCACTACATGTCCAGCTTTGGCTTTGTTTTTCTTAATATGTTTACTGAAATTAACCAAGTGAACAGAAGCTTTAGTGCCAGTTCTAAGGAATAATCTATTTCATTGGGTTCCTACGTACTGTGCTGTGGCAGATGGTTTTCATGTCAGCAGAAATGCTGTTTCAAGTTGTGAAAAATGATTTTTAATTTTTTTTTTTAATAAGAGAGTAAAATAAAATTATATGCGGAGTTTCAGGAAAGTCACAGAATGACAGAATTATTAGGACTGGAATGGACCTCTGGAGATCATCTCTCTGGAGATCATTTTGTCCAACTCCCTGGCCAAGGCAGGGTCACCTAGCATAGGTGACAGGAATTCCCTGATGAAGTTTGCCTATTCATTCTAGAAAATAAGAGTTTTCCCTTGTAGCCAAGCCAGTCAGGATGACAGGAGAAAGTTGTGGGACCAGTTGCTTCACTCTGAGCCCTGAAAACATTTTCTTCATTGCACTTTTAATACTTCATTACACTTTTCTTCATTATTTACATACTATAATTGAGTTAATGTTTCAAATATGATTTCTTACAATTGAAATAGTTCTGAGATTTTTTTTTAAATAGTGAAATTTGGGTTTATTTATTTTAAATACTGAGCTTTGAGATGATCTGAAGTATTATGTACTAGAAGTAATTTCTAATGCAACTGCCAGCAAATTTCTATTTTTTCATCTGCTCAATTGAAATGAATTTTTCAGCCATATTCCCAGTATATATATTTTAATTTCTTCCCTGTCTTACCCTCTCTCAGTGGTAATCAGTTATTCAGAAATTTAACTTCCATCTGTCATGCCTAAATGGAATTGGGGGGGGCAACTTAAAAAAATACAGAGGAATAATTTTAAAATTACTTTTCTATATTTTCAAAGCTTTTTAGAAGGACAATTCCACTGCCACTAGCTGGAGTTGCATTTCTAACTCTCTTATGTATACCTCCCCCACTATATTAAAAAACTCCCATATCAAATTTCTGACCTTTTTTATTTGCTTTTGCTCATCCACATAATCTCTTGACTAGAGCTTGTCTTCTGAGACTCAAAACTGTTATTTATTGACTTTAAAGAACATGCTTTACAAATTGTGACAGCCACTCAGCCAAAAAAAAGCTAATTTCAAATCAGTTTTTAGATTAAAATTAATGGAAAGCTATAAGTGCATTTCTGCAGGAAAAAAAGAAAGTAGATCAGGCCAGGTGCACAACAGAGTGTGAACAAATGTCAAACCAGACAAGGTGCAACACTGATCTATTTACAAAAACAAGGGGAGCTAGGCATTACCTAGGAAGCTGCCTTGCAGAGGGATCTCAGATTGGGCAATGATTAATGGGATGGAATTTGACAAGTCAAATGTTGGATTCTGTACCTAGCAGGTGAGAGTTTCTAATAATAAAGCAATAATACACAACTCAATATAGATATTATCAGAGCAGGATAAAAGTGGTGGTGTTAAAGGAGTAGCATAATTTAGATATAATTTCAGTGATAAATTATTATATACCTACTAGTTATCGTTCCTAGGTATTTGTCGCTTAAATTCTTCAGTATGTGTTGGATTTGTTGTGCAATATATAATAACAGGTAAAACCTAAGTGCATTTGTGTATTTAACTTTAAATACAGATTGTACTTACAGGATATACTCACAACTTACTTTGCAATCTCAGATGACAGATTTGATTGAACATTTTGTTCCAGTAAGCTCAGTATAATTCTCATAAGATACAGACTCATTTCTTTAGCATAGAAACCACATGATTTTAGTGATATTTATGTGATGGATTCATAGCAGCTCTATAAAAGTTTATTAATTGCATTCTGCATGTTAGTTTGAATGCATATGGACACCCCAACTTAATTTACAGAAAAGAAAAGGAATAGCTGAGTATAAGCCATCCATCAACAACTATGCAGGAGTCACTGAGAGACAATAAAATCTATGAAAAAGATCCTTAAGATGTAAGCAATAACAGAAGAATGACATTTAAAAAAGAACCTGTGCAAGAGGGATTTCTGCTTGTGAAAATGAGACAGGCATAAAATGTGCCTGCAGATTTTGAAAGCGCCTAACTAATTTACTGGCAGGAGCTGCTAAATCCTGACATAATACAGACATAGATGAAGAGTACTGTTTCTAAATATTTTGTTTCTAGTTTAAACTGAAAACTACTCTTTTCTTAAGCGGCTTATGAAATCACTGAAGGAAAGAACAGAAAGAGTTTGGATTTAGTAGGATTTGCCAGGTAAACCAATTGATATGTCACACTGTAGGCTGAAACCTTGGAGTGGAGAATTTTAAGAATTTATCCTGTAAGAGGGAAACCTGAAAATTAAGGGTAGTGCTCTGGAAGAATGCAGACAGGAGGTATAGGTGCCATTCGGCCTGTTTTTGTGACACTAACAAATTAGTCTTTCTGTGTCAGTCTCTAAGGATGACAAAAAATAATGGTAGAATTGTGTAGGCTGGAAAAGACCCTTTAAGATCATGGAGTCCAACCTCTAACCCAGCACTGCCAAGTCCATAACTAAACCATGGCCCCAAGCACCACATCTACACATCTCATACGTACCTCCTGGGATGGTGACCCCACCACTTCCCTGGGCATCCTGCTCCAATGCTTGACAAGCCTTTCAGTGAGGAAATTTTCCATAATGTAGGATGTAAACCTCACTTGGTGCAACTTTGAGGCCATTTCCTCCTGTCCTATCCTTTGTTATTTGGGCAAACACACTCAACCCTACGTGGCTACAGCCTCCTTTCAGGTGGTTGTAGAGAGCAATGAAGTCCCCCCTGAGCCTCGTTTTCTCCAGGCTAAACACCCCCAGCTCCTTCAGCTGTTCTTCACCAGACTTGTGTTCCAGACCCTTCCCCAGCTCCATTTCCCTTCTCTGGACACACTTCAGCCCCTCAATGTCCTTCTTACAGTGAGGGGCCCAGAACTGAACACAGGATTTCAGGTGTGGCCTCACCAGTGCTGAGTACAGGGGACAATCCCTGCCCTAGTCCTGCTGGCCACACCATTGCTGATCCAGTCCAGGATGCCATTGGCCTTCTTGGCCACCTGGGCACTGGTGGATCATGTTCAGCCACTCATTGAACAGCACCCCCAGGTCCTTTTCCACTGGACAGCTTCCCGGCCATTCTGACCCTTGCTTGGAGCATTGCATGAGGTTGTTTTGACCCAAGATCTTTGTTGAAGTTTATCTGTATAGTGCTAGATATTTTCCACACAAAAGAACAATCGCTTGTTTAAAGCTTGCTGGTAATATTTTTTTGGAAACTCATAATAGCGTTTAGCATTACTGCAACATCTTTCAGTATGGCATAGTCTTTCCTTTGTAGTTATTCCTACTGAAGCATAAAAATATAAAAATATTTTATGGTTTGGCAGCATGTGGATGGTTTCTAGCTCTATAGACAAAAATACTTCCTGGTTAACTTGTTTTTACTTGTCAAATGTTGTCTGTGATCTTCTTTGCAGTTAAAAAAAAGACTGTTAAACTTGAGACTGTACATTTCATCTGTGGCTTTATATCCTGCCACAGTTGCCTCAGTTTCTGTATTGTACCATAGTGACATAAGAATTAATTAAAAAATATTCTGGTTAAGATAGGCAAGTTATAGAAAAAAATAAACACTCTAGAAGCATAAATTTGACTTTTTATTGTCTGAGAAGATTACAGGAAAAAAACTGGTTTGTTTTCATCCTGAATGTAAGTTATTTTGTGATAGTTTGACAGTTTTAGTTTTCAATGGCACAAATGTGCTAACAATTGTACAAGCTGCTTTTGGTCATATTGAAATTTAATGATGGAAGGGTGTATAATTGGAAGTTTTGTAATGTTGCATAGATTTAAGTTTTTATTTTTTGAATCAAGGACATTAAGTGAATGTTCTGTTGAAATACCTTGTAGAGAAATATTTAACAGTGCTGACATTTAAGTTGTCATTTGGGGTTTCAGAGATAGCAATTGAGTAGATGTTATGGGAGTTCACATTGCTCACTTGCATAAGAATGTATTCATACAGAATACAGTGCTATATTGGTTATATTAAGATGATATTTTCAGGTTATGCTTGAGTGATCAGGTGCTCTGCCTTAACTAATTTTATTTCTTTCATCTTTGGAGACCCTGTTTAGTTTTCTAATTAACTGAATGTCATTATTTTGAGAATTAGTATTGGGGTACAGCAGTAGAGCAATTAAAAAGTATTGCTGTGTTACCTTCTATAGAAGTGCATGGTGAGGCCTGAGCTATTTGGCTTGCCTGCAAAAGTAAGGCCCAATTTGACTGTAAAGAGTTATTTGGCTGGGGATTCAGAGGCATGCACATAGGATACTGGCTTTGTCATTATCTTGCTTTTCTCTAGAAACAGAAAAGAGCTTTTTATCAACCTAACATCTAAACTCACCCTTCTGACCTTGAGAGCCATAATTCTAATCAGAGTGCAAATAACAGTAGCATAGTATTTGCTTGCTGTCTCTGCCTTCTGCAGGCACTTGCTCTGAGCATTTACATGCTCAAGGCTGAGTCTGGGTGGAGCAAATACTGCATCTGCTTGAACATTCTGTTGTGCTTAGCAGTTGGCAGCTCACAGTGATGAGACTTGGGTTAGTGTGAATGCTCCTTGCAGGACCAACTGCATCCAAATGTATAACATCACCAGCAGCAATGGAAACTTTGCTTCACCTTCCTGGTAAAAAAAAGCTAAAGCAAGCAAAGCTTTCATAGAAAATTCAAGCTAACAGAAATACTCTACATTTTCTACTAGCTGAAAATGAGGATTGTTCATCAGAGTAACCCAATTATTTCTAAGGGTGGAGCCTTAATCCTTGACTTTCCCTCCCAACCTGAACATCACCATCTCTTAAGACTACATTGCAACTTTATTGCAGGCATAACTTATTATTATATTATAAGCACTATACTATTATCCAAAAGATTAACTGGCCAGACAGATATAAGCCATGGTCAGTTTATTTTTTATTTAGGGTAGCTAATCAAATTAGCGGGGAAAAATTGTTCAGGACCCATGGAGAAAAACACAGACACTTGGGTATGCAAGCATGCACAAACACAGATGTCTGAATCTTACACTTGTTTTGAGTGTTTGACTGTCTAGAGCAAAAGATTCTTGGAGAGGTATTCTTGAAGTATTCAATCTTCCAACACAGTACGTGTGGCAAGAAAAATGCTACAGTTGACTCAGACCTTTGCCGCTTCATGGCTTGAGAGTTGCTTGGCCAAGTTTCTGATTGGCATTTCTGGGGCATAAGGCAGAGGTCTCCACAGAGCAGCTGTTCTTGTTGACCTCCCTGCCAAACTAGGCCGAGCCAGCTGGGGTGGGGGCTGTGTTTTTCCTTACTAGTACTTTCAAACCTGCCTTCTTCTGCTACTTGCTAGCTTCAGCCTGACCTCCATCAGGTCTTAAGGCAAAGCAATGAAGATACTGACAGAAAAGTGTATATCCAGGGAATGGTTTCCTCAGGCTACTGGACATTTTCAATTTTTTTCTCATTAATAATTTGCCAGCGTTTGAGCCTGTTTTTGGAACAAGGAAACAGGAAACATCACTGTTGAATGTCATGAAATTCAACCTCTGACAAGTTACCTTTTCCATTGCTCTTTCTAGGAAATAGCAATTAGATCGGGATTTGCTAAGTGGTTTTTTTGTGTGTGGTTGCATACTTTAGACCTTTACAGCTGCTACCATTGCTATAAAGTGGTAAACAAGAAAGAAGGATAGAAATCAGCCCTGGTTTTAATTATGTCTCTGGCTTTTGGGCAATGATATTTATCTTCTGCTTGCTTCCTCCTATGTGAAACACAAGACTTGAAGATGGTCCTTTAGCAGCCCTTACAGATATCAGTGTGGTGTGTGAGAAACACCACGATTAAGGGAGGAGCTGAGGGAGGCTGAGGAAGGACTAAGTAGATGAAAGACAAGGGAAGTGCAGAGCACATGAGGAAGGGAGTTGGACTACAGTAGTTCTTAAAGTAAGAGGAATGATACTCTGCCAGCAAGGACCCAAATCACCTTTGTGTATTGGGAGCTACTTGGGATGCTAGTTGCTAGCTGTACATACACTGATGCTGGGCAGAGGAGCATTAGAAGGAGAAATCATATCCATTACACAATGTTTATGCTTTTTGGTGCAATTTTATGATGCACTTGTGTTACTTAATTGTCAAGTCCATTGGGGATATAAGCCCACTGCTGTTCATGGAGCACTGCCTTGCTACTGGAGCAGGAAAGGCTTACGGGTTATCTGAAACAGAGAACTGAACAAATGCTAAATGAAGAATCAATCCTCCTCTCAAACTTTTGCACCAGTTATGAAGAAAAACATTTGAAAGGAATTTCCAGAGCGTTGTTAGCTACTCTCATAATGTTGCATAAAACCAGATGTACTGTGTACAAATGTCTGCAGAAAAGATCTTGGTTCATTAAGAACGTAATAGTTTTCTAAAGAACTAAATAACATGGTTATTACTAATAACTAAATTATTATTAGTTGTTAGTTACTATTTACTTATTACCAACTACTAAATAACATGGTTATTACCTTGTTGTTAAATAACATGGTTATTTAGTAATGTTAGAGCCACCATGGATTTGTTCTATAGTGATCCTTTCACAATCTTGAATATTCTTGAATATTCTTCCTCTGCCTTAAAACAATTCCAGTTCCATCCAGTTCCATCCCCTGAAACTTTCCATATCCTCCACAGTTATCGTGCACATCTTTGCACGTATTTCGGAACATTGAGCTAAAAAATTACCTTTGACTAGAAATGCTGTATTCTGCATCCTCTACATCCCAGGAAAGGCTCAATTTTTATTCCCTTTCCGATGCTGCTTACTTTTCAAATTCAACTGTTGAATAATTATTATCTTATAGGGTTGTCTAATCATGAACTATAAGCAGAGGGATTTGTGTGAGATCAGTGTTCAAAATGTCCTTGTTTATTCACCTATTTTTACTTGTTTTGTATTCCTGACTATTACCTGATTGCTGCAATCTATGATTGAGTGAGTATATTTTTCTTTATGAATAGCTTGTTGATGTCCTAGGATCCTCTGGGACAAAGGCAGCTGCATACATATAAGGTGATATTAGTATTTTCCATCTTATCAGAAAAAGTTCACAGCTGGGGAGATATTAAAGCAATATTTTCAGCACTCCACATTCCCAGTAGTTTAAATTGAGAACCCAAATATAAAATTGAGGACTAAAAATAGCTTCCCCCACTCAATTCACAGTATTATAAAGAACCTTCTACCTTACCTACTTCTCTCAAAGTCATATTGATCTTTAAAGGCCAGTTCTAATCATCTTTATATCCAGTCTAGATTCTACTGACTGAAACAGTAGGTTTCAGGAGGTTTTCTTCAGGAGGTTTTCTTCAGGAGGTTTTCTTCAGCAGGCAGATGGACCTCAATGATGTGATTTTTGGGTAAATCACAGAATCACTAGGTTGGAAGAGACCTTCAAGATCATCAAGTCCAACCCATGCCCTAGCACCTCAACTAAACCATGGCACCAAGTGCCACATCCAGTCTTTTCTTAAACACATCCAGGGATGGTGACTCTACCACCTTCCCAGGCAAACTGTTCCAATACTTTATGACTCTTTCAATAAAAAACTTTTTCCTAATATCCAACCTATATTTCCTTTGGTGCAGCTTGAGACTATGCTCTCTCATTCTGTCAGTTGCTGCCTGGTGAAAGAGACCAGCCCCACCTGGCTACAGCCACCTTTCAGGGAGTTGTAGAGGGTGATAAGGTCACCCCTGAGTCTCCTTTTCTCCAGGCTAAACACCCCCAGCTCCCTCGGTCGTTCCTCACAAGGTTTGTGTTCCCAGCCCCTCACCAGCCTCATTGCCTCCTCTGGATGTGCTCGAGTGTCTCAAGGTCCTTCCCAAACTGAGGGGCCAGAGCTGGACACAGCACTCAAGGTGTGGCCTCACCAGTGCCGAGTACAGGGGAAGGGTGACCTCCCTGCTCCTGCTGGCCACACTGTTCCTGATACAGGCCAGGATGCCCTTGGCCTTCTTGGGAGTTATTGTGGCCAAAATGCAGGACTTGGCACTTGGACTTATTAAACTTCATCTTGTTAGACTCTGCCCATCCATCCAACCGTTCCAGGTCTGTCTGCAGAGCCCTCCTACCTTCCAACAGATGGACACACTCAGTCAATCCCAACAGATCCCAGCGTAGTGTTGTCTGCAGATTTACTAGTGAAAGACTCAATCCCCCATCCATGTCATCAGTAAAGATATTGAACAGAACTGGCCCCAGCACAGACCCCTGATGGACACCACAAGTAACTGGCCACCAGCTGGATGCAGCACTGTTCACCACCACTCTCTGGGCCTGGCCATGCAGCCAGTTCCTAACCCAGCACAGAGTGCTCCTGCCCAGGCTGTGGGCTGCCAGCTTTTCCAGGAGTGTGCTGTGGGAGACAGTGTCAAAGGCCTTACTGAAATCTGAATAGACAACAATCCACAGCCTTTCCTGCATCCACCAGGCCGGTCACCTGGTCATAAAAGGAGACCAGGTTGGCCAAACACGAGCTGCCCCTCCTAAACCCCTGCTGGCTGGGTCTGATACCCTGGCCATCCTGTAAGTGCTGTGTGATGACACTCAGTATAAACTGTTCCATCACCTTACCAGGTACTGAGGTCAGGCTAACTGGCCTATAATTACCGGATCCTCCTTCCTACCCTTTTTGTGAATAGGTGTCACATTGGACAGCTTCCAGTCATCTGGAACCCCACCAGTGGTGGTATCCAAGATTTTCTTAGTTTCACTTTTCCAACCCCCAAAATTCCTATTTCTACAGAGTATATAGGCCAGTCAGATGGGGCTAGCCACACTTACATGGTAGCAATTTTTCTGAAACATTTCCTGCTTTCTGCTGGAACCTTATACTTATGTCAGTGTAGCTACTCAATAGGATAACAGATCACCTGAAGTACCTGAGAATGCTTGAGAGCAATGGATTTTTGGCCATCTTACGTATGGTCACTGCAAAAAAAAAGAAACTATCTAGGCCAAATTTATGATCGTAACTTTTAACAATTAGAGAAAAAGGGTGATTCTTTGAACTCATGAATTCTGGACTCAACTCTGAAATTTGTCATAGGCTTCGTACACTTTTCAGCAAACTATTTGGATTAATTTCCAGACACAGAAATTTGATATACTATTAATTATATTCTCATTTGTTTATCTGTCCTTTATCTTCCGCTGTTGCAGCAGTGACTATTTCCTGTTTGCTGTGCACGGAATACGAAAGAAACAGTCTTGGCTTGGTTAACAAGTCATCTCATCCAATAATTCTGTTGTCCGGGATTCAGTAACCCAGTGGCCATGGCATTAATTATTCATATACATTCTTCATTCACAGATTGTTCTTCTTATTCACTTTAGCTAAAAGTAGTTTAATACAATTTCATCTTGCCTTCTCTTGACAGAGAAAAATAAATCTAAGCAAACGAATGTTTCTGTTAATACCTTGTAATGAAAAGGTGTTTTGCATTTTCATCCTGTTTTCCAGTGTGGTTCAACACAGGTCATTGATAATTTTACAAAATGACTATTACAGTTGCATTGAAATCAGAGGAGTTGCCTTCAGATTTTCAGAATCAGTGAGATATTAGAATTTTTTATATGGCTTTTAAGCACTACCACATCTGAAAATTAGGTATTTAATACAATTTTAATATATTATTGAAATAATAGTTTATTTGTTTAGAAACATTTTAAATGTCTTTGTTGCAGTTTAGCATCTTTGTGCTAAAAATTGGCCAGTTCTGACCATTTAAAATTAAGCTGCTTTGATAGTTCTTGTTATAGAGTGCAAAGGATTTTTCCTACTGAGTTTTCTGCTGAAAGGAATTCCATAGATCAAAGCACCAACTGACATGCTGATAAAATTTTTTTTATGTTCTTCTTGCATTTTTCCAAACCTTTGGGGGAAAAAAAAGCATGTGTCCTTGTGAGGTGTTGAATTCTTTTTCAGTGCAAAGAGAGTAACCATATTTGCAGCATTAGAGAGTGCTGTCTAAACAGATTCACAACATTGCTGTCCTTTCCTTGAGTTTTGGGAAGTGAATGTTACTCTTTTTTATTTTTTCTAAGAGCACTTTCAAACCACATGGTCAGTCATCTGTTACTGCCACATGGAGCCAAACCTGTGAACATTTCTGCTTCTGCCTTCTGTAATTTTTCAGGGTCTAGTAGGTTATTTTTCTTAGTTATGAAACTTGACATGTTGTTATACAAATGGCGAATTTGGAAATACCTTCTATCATTTTTAGTGTGCACTCAGGCTTATAATTCTGCATCCATCTCACTGTCTGGAAAGCTAGTTATTGTTGGTACATGTTTGGTATGTGCATAGTTCAGGGAAGATGATGCCTCAGGTTTTAGCTTTTGTATTTCTCAGATTCTGTACTGCTTTAGTGTGTAATTCTGAGCTTCATATTAGGGGATAGTAAGT
Source organism: Geospiza fortis (assembly GCF_000277835.1). Classification (NCBI taxonomy): domain Eukaryota; kingdom Metazoa; phylum Chordata; class Aves; order Passeriformes; family Thraupidae; genus Geospiza; species Geospiza fortis. The sequence goes on from NW_005054302.1 coordinate 10,449,330, forward strand.
TCTCTTCATAGAGTAGGTAGAAAAAACAATTCCTTCTCTAGCTGGTGACCAAGGACAAATGATCCAGATTTCAGGCCTAAGAGCATAAACAGTGGGCTGGAGAGAGAAAACCACGAAGGATGAAACTTCATACCTAAAGCCATAATTGGACAATTAGTATGGATGGGATGACCCCATGACTGGTCATCCAATTTGTGACCATTTTGGGTTCATCTTGGGTGTAGCCCTGACTGGGCTCTTGTACTGCTCAAGGTGGATCCATTGAGGCCTCCTAATAAATACCTACTTTATTCTTTAACTCTGTCTAGTCTCTGTTCTAGGTCAGCCTTCACAAGGCATCAGTTTCTGGTGACCACAAAGGGACATGAACCCTCAGACCTGACAGGTCCCAGTGGCCCAATGGATAAGGCATTGGCTTCCTAAGCCAGGGATTGTGGATTCATGTCCCGCCTGGGGTGCCAGAAACAAAATGGACAACCAGTCACAGGGTCTCACACTTTTATAAGTTCTGGTCCATTAGCATATTGGAGCTAATTTCCAGTTGTGACTTTAGCTTATGAAGTCCTGTCCTTCTTGTTTTTCTCTCTGCAGTCCACCGTTGTTTATGCTCTTGGGACTGAAATTTGGATAATTTGTCCTTGGTCCCCAGCTAGAGAAGGAATTGTTTTGTCTACCTACTCTGTGAAGATGCCATTTAGGTATGCAACAAATTCCTCAAAATCTGGTTATAAATCATGCTGCTTTTCTATTATTTTAGGTCAAATGAAGTTAAACTAAGTCTCAAGACCTGGAAAGATCGACATAGTTGTCCATAGCTGAAATTTCTGACTTTCTGTCTGTGAACAGAAATAAGCATTCTAGGCCTAATTAGTCTCTTCCTCTGTTTATAACTAAAATGAGGTTGTTGAAAATTGCCTTCAAAGTCCTTGTTTCTGTCCAGTGATTGTAAAGGAGAGTTACGATGCCTAGTTTACACAGAAAACTGTATATTATATGTCTAAAGCTAAGTGAACTGAATCTTAAACTCGGGAAACCCTTTTCACATCCATGTGATACTTTCCACCATCTAGAGAAATTAGTATAGAAGAAAATACACAGGTGGCTTGAATATGTAGTCCTATTACTTAGTGTGACATTTTTTTCTTTAAAAATGCTGCTGCTAATGAAATGATATAGAGAAGCTTGTCAAAACAATGTCTCAGAAAGTGAAAGATGTTATTTAATAGAATTTTGATTCCTTGACTTGCTGTTTTCTTTTTTAAAAGACTGCTTTTTGAATACAGTTTTGAATGTGGGGAACAGGAAGTGATATGTCCTTAACACCTGTTTGAAAAGCATGACATTTTTCTAAGAGTAGTTATTCAAGTGTTGTTTATTTGGTTTACCAGTAGAAAACTGCAACCTCTCAGAGAACCCTGAAGGAACCCTGAAGCCAGATTATTGACAGTGTATTTATGCGCATTTTATTTTGAGATCTAAGTGGGGTTTTTCTAAACAGCAGTTAATGAAGGAGAAGGTTTCCTGCCTTGGAAGTTACTGGTTTTTTAGATAAGTTACACATAACTAATTTTGATTAAGAAGATAGTACTGCAGTTAGGGTTGTGTGACTCTTTTGGTGCTCTTACATTCCCTTATTCTCATTCTATTTTCTGATGCTTTTAGGAATCGTAGCTAGTTAGCTGTGAAGTGTTTGGCAAACTTGGTTGCTTTGGATTGTATAGATCATGCTCAGACATCACTGGTTCTAGAATACCATTTATTCTCAGAGAACAGTGATTTCAGACTGGGAGAGGCATATTTCCTTTTCAAGTAAAAATAACTTTCAGCTTTTTTATTCATTATACTGTGCTTTGGAAGCGGAAGGTTTTATTCTTATTTTATAATTTTGGATGAAATGAAGTATGGAAACAAGCCCATCTGAGAGTTCTACTGTTCATTGTAATGTATATGCCTTAACTTGTGAATTTTCAACAATAATTCTGCCAGTAGGATCACAAACTCAGACTTTTTCTGTTCTATTATTAGCAGATCTTTTGCCAAGGTTGCAGTCATACCAATTATTAGTGGCTTAAATAATTCTGTCCTAATCCATAGGGTTTTTTTACAGAATCCATAGATTCCATGTGAGAATTTTTCTAACATCTTGAACAGTCATTATCTTGTGCACTACTATGGATTAGCTTTTAGTTTGGGCACAAAGTTAATGTGAGTGTATGCTGCTTTCTTAGATGATTATTTCTCTGTGACTGCATACTAAAAGCTAGGGAGCTTTGTATTATCTTTTGAAGGTCTGTAACTGAATAATGCAATGGTATGTGCCCCTAAATGATTTCTTTTTCGTCTGGATGGGTTCCTGTGCTCCCTGAATATTTTCCTTTATATTTCATACATACTAGTATTTTAGTTACCTTACAGTGTCTACTATAGTACCAGACATCAGTGCTGAGGCAGCTAAACCCTGCCTTCTTCTGCCCAACCTCAGAACCAACAGATTTTTTCTCTTTTGGAAATGAGAGAAAAAGATCATGTTGGCCTTCTGATTCATGGCTTTGAGGATCCATAGTTTAGCCAGATTTTCCAGCACGCTATGACCATCCTGAAGCTCAGGCAACAGCCTTCCATTCCTTTTCCAACCAGAAACAGGGACTATGCTTTAAATGAATTTCTTTTTTTTTCTATCTCTTCCTCACCTCTGCCCTCCATGCTATTTATTTGCATTGTAGTGACTCCTAAGAATGTACGCAGGGTCTCAAGCCTCATTTATCAGACATTATACAGGGATGCCTGTTCTAAAACTTACATCAAGAAAGAAACAGAGAAAACAGAATCAGAAGGCATGGACTGTATTCCCAGTTCAAAATTCAGAATTTTTTTCTCTTTGCTTAAATAGGATAAACATTATATGAGGTATGATGTATTAAAAATGTATTCTTTTTTACTAGATTGTTCAACCTGACCATCTTAATTTGGCAGTTACCATTAGATATCTTGTGCTTCAATAATAGTAAGTTCTGTAAGTTTTGAATTTTCTTAAGGCTTTCTTAATGAGAAAAGCAGGGCTTTTAAAAGAGAGCAGAATTTGTTTTTCCTTTGATTTAGAACTCTGCTATCTTTCCTCACTATAATGTATTATAATATAATTCAAAATGATTGATACTCATAATTCTTCAGAGGATTTTGGTTTCCAGAGCTACATAGTGTTTCTGTAGAAACACTGTGCTTTTCTTTCAGTCATTTGCAAATACTAGGTTTTCTGTAAGACCAAATTATTATTTTATTTCCTGAGAATGAGCTATTCAGCATGTTTTACTGTGTCTTGATTTATGAACAGCATCACTTTAGGATAAATTAGTTGATTTTTCATTGCTGTTTTTTCACAGAATCACAGAATTGTTTAGTTTGGAAAGAATCTCCTTAGATCAAGTCAAATCCCACTGTTCAAGCAGAGTGCACAAAAGCAAATGGAAGTTCATGTTTTTTAATTTGTGCCCATTACCTCTTCTCTTATCAGTGGGCACAAGTGTGCAAAGTCTGACTGCCTCTTCTTCATTCCCTTTCACTAGGCATTTATATTTATTTATTGATGAGATTTCCCTGAGGCATCTCTTCTCCATGCTGAACAGTCCATCTTTCTCAGCCTCTCCTGTTATGAAACAAGTTCCATTCCCTTAATCAATTTTGTGGCCCTACTCTGACTCACTCTTATAAGTTCATATCTGTCTTGTACTGGGAAGCACTGGACTCTGTACTCCAGATCTTGCCTCACTAGCCCTGAGTGGACCTCCACCTCCTGGCAGCACTTTTCCTAATCCAGCCCTAGAAGCTGCTGATTTTTTTGCCACAGTACATTTCCTGCTTCATGATCAGCACTGTTGTCTGCTGCGGCCCCCAGGTCCTTGTCTGCCTTGTCAGCTGTGTGTCAGTCAGTCAGCCCCCAGCATGGACTGATCCACTGCCTTATTCCTCCCCAGGGGAAGGACTTCACTCTTCCCTCTTCTGAACTTCAGGAGGTCACTCTCATCCTATGTATCCAGTCTGTTCTCACAGCACACCAATCTGGACTATCAGCCAGTCATCCCAGTTTTGTATTATTTTTAAAGTCTTTGAGGTGCACTCTGTCCCACCACCCCAGCCACTGAAGAAGCATAGGCCTCTGTATTGACTTCTGGAGCACACCACTAGTGATTTGCTTCCAACTGGACTTCTTGCAGCTGGTCACAACCCTCTGGACCTGGCTGTTCAACCAGTTTTTAATCTGTCTTTCTGTCTGTTTGTCTAGCCTGTACTTTGTCAGGTTGTTGATGAGGATATTAAGGAGACAGTCAGCATCAACAGCCATATGAAAATTGAGCTAAACAGCATTCACTTCTCTTGCCTCGTCCATCAAGTTAGGTTACTATCAGGTTGGTTAAGCATGACTTCCCCTTTGTAAATCCATGCTGACTAGTCCCAGTCACTTTCTTGTCCTTCATGAGTTTGGAAATGTTTTTCAGGAATGTTTCCTCCCTCATCTTATTGGGGTTTCAGGCCAGCCTGACTGGCCTGCAGTTCTCCGAATCTCTCTCAGTACTCTTTGTGAAGATAAGTGTCATTTGTTCTCTTCCTGTCTTTAGGAACCTCTTCCAGCTGCCCTAACCTTTCAGAGATAATCAAGGGTAGCCTTGCAGTGACGTCAGTTGGCCCCTTCAGTACTTGTGGGGACAGCCCATTGGCCCCATGGACTTCCGTAGATCCAATTTGTTCAATGGTTCCCTCATCTGATCCTCCTCTTCTGAAAGTATGTCGTCCCTCAGATCTCAGACTTTTCATCTGGCCTGGGATGCCTGGGATTCCTAAAGACACCAATAGAGACTGAGGCGCAGGCATTGGGAACTTCATCCTTTCTCATGCAATTTGTCGTCAGTTCCTCTGCCCCATTCAGCAGTGGGGCCATGTTTTTCCTAGTTTTTCTTGTGCTGCAAATGTACTTGTGGAAACCTTTCTTGTTGCCCTGCATATCCCTCACCAGATCAACCCTGGTTTGGCCTTGGCATTCCTAACCCACCCCTGCTTCCACCTCTTGTACACTTCTTTTTATGTCTGAGTTCACTCGGGAGTTCCTTTCTCACCTGTACTGGCCACCTGCCACCTTTGCTTGATTTCTAAATTGTTGGGGTGGGTCTTCCTTGAGCCTGGAGGAAGTGATCCTTGAATAGCAACCAGCTTTGCTGAACCCCTCATCCTCTCCCATTGTCTCCCATTGTCTCCCATTGTATTCAATGGCTGCTACATTTTTAGTACATTCTGAAGCTTTTGATTCAGTTTATTGCTCTTTCTGATGAACAAATTCTATGTACAAAAAGACTGACTGTTATAATGACTAAAGGATTTTATAAGTATTTACAAATTATCAGTTTACATAGTGTTGCTATTGCTTTCCTGTGTTCATTGCCAGAAGTATTAACAGGAAAATTCTCTTACACTGTCCTTTTACACAGTGTTCTGACTTTCCGTATCACATTGAAGGGTCCCACTGGAGAAAGCAATAGGAAACACAAGATGCAGAGCTATATTTGAACCATAACCTGGCTTTACCAGAGTGTGTATCTTTTTTATGTCTGATTTCTGTGTCTTTCAGAAATCAGAAGTCCAAATGTTGGACTTCGGCACTAATGCTGTGAGATATTTCTTGCATCATAACCTTGAGGTTAGAAAACTTTAGAAAAAAATAGTTTTGGTTAACTGACCCCTCCAAAGTCTGGAGGATCTCTGTTAGGGTGTACTTTCTATCACTTGTGCTGGAGCTAAATCAAGCTACTGTGTGTACAAGAATTCAAAACCAGAGGGAAAAACTAATGAGAGATGAATTCTACAGACTGGTAGGAAGAGGACATGCTTTGATGGCAGGAAAAGTCTTGTATCCTGGTCCTTGTTGCCTCATAGACTTAAAGACGAAATGATTTTCAAAAACATTGTTATAATTGGTTTACAGAGCCCACAATGAAAGTATACCCATGAAAAGAAAAGGCAGTCTGATGATAAAGTGCATCTAAATAGCTGAGGTAGACAAAGGCTTGAAAGAATATCACAGCTAATTAGTATCATGATTATCTGGTACCCACTGCTTTTAACTCCTGTTTTATCCAAAAAGACTGTCTGAATTTCTTCATGTTACTCGAGCAAGGTGTACAAATGGTAAGTAAATGTGTTTGAATGTGTGGGGAATATTTTTCATTCTAAGTCATTAGTCTTTCTAGTCTATATTGCCACCCAGCTGTGATCAAAGAAACTAGGATGTTACAGGGCTTGAATATATTGCTTTTACTTCTGCTTAAGAAACAGATTACAGGGTATGCTTTATTTGCAGGAGAAAGTATGAACAGACTGCAACAGGAAGGATGAAAACAGGGCATTTGTAGCATTAATAGGCACAGTCTGAAATTGTGAAGAGAGAGAATTTCCTCAAAGGACCCAGGGGCTGTGGCAATCCTTATCCTATGGGACATTGTACTTTAACACAACAGCTGTCTTGCTGCCTAAGATAGTGCCTCTTTTCTTCCCTTTCCTTTGAAACATCTAAACTCAAGCCCATAACTTTAGTATGCATTTATATTTTCGCTTCACTGAGACTAAAGGATCAAAATATATGAGTGCTCTGTTTACTGGTTTGTAGTGGACCCAACTATATATCAGTACATGAGATTCTTTAGCACTGAAGTAGGACTGGAAGGAAAAAATGAACAAATACTTATGATGAAATGCATACTAATAACTGTAAAAATAAGAGGACTGTAAAACTTGTATCCAGTTTGCAATTTTATGAACATGCAGACTTAAAAGGGAATAGAAAAAACATCCATTACCCCTATTTGATAAATAAGGTAAAAGTATTTATAAGATAAGATACAAAATAAAGACAATTATGCATTATTTACAATCTTTCTCTCAGTTTTTTAGTTTTGTTGAAGCTGCAAAGAAAATAAGAAAGTATTTGCTGTAGATTTTACCACAGCTGCAGAGCAGAATTTGTGTTGCTACACAGGTTTGTAAGATGCAGTTCCTATATAAAGGCAGCCAAATTATAGAAGTGCATTTGCTGCCTTGCTAGCTGCATTATTTTGCCATGTGTTAAACCAACTATTTTCTATTATGATTAACTTAAACAATAATGATGTCCTTGAGACATCAAATTCCATGAATACAGCTCCAGTGTTAGTGGCTCATTTTTGCACACCTTCTTTCTGATCACCTGCCCTTGTTGATCAAGTGCTATTTTCTGTGGGTCTCTCAGACACTTCAGAGTTTATCCACACCTCCTATTAAGTTTGTTGCATGGCAAACTGATTTCCTATTCCAAATGAACTGTATATTGACTCTGAGATTAGGAGCTCTTGTGTTGTGATATGTCAAGATCTCCAGCATAGGCAAATGAGTCACACTCGTTCAGACTGTGTCCAATGCAATACAAAGAGTCATTCTTCAAGGAACTGTGAGGTTTGAAAGTGCATGCAAATGGTAACCATGAGCAGAGTTTTTCCAGATGAACACTGATCCTTTCTATTTACATTTGTGATGATTTCACCTGAAAATTCAGTTAAATGTTGCAGGAAACAGGTGCAGGTAGATTTAGATCACACAGTTCTGAGTGTTCCTCAAACTTAATTTCTTTACGACAGAATATAAGTTTATAATTTACAAAGGATTGAAGCTAACCTTTCTGTTTCTGGTGATCTGCTTTTCAGTGCAGATATTAGGGCAGGGTATCCTCAGCATGCTGAATGCATCTGTGTCAAGGACTGCTCTGAAAAATACAGTGAAAGTCAGAAAAGTGGGCAAAATAGAGTAGTTACAGTTGTGTGAATTCAGAAACACAACATATAGGAACCATGCTGAGTGTTTCATAGCACTTTCTAGACAAGTAAATTGATAAAGTTCTTTGACTCATACTTTGCAAGTGCTGCACAGCAAGAGGCATTGCATTCCTTCACTGCCATTGATAAATGAGTTGAATTAGTAGGACTGAAGACAGAAACAGAAAGAACTTGGCATGATTATCAAATCAATCTGTAGCAAGTTTTAGGACAAATAACAGCGTGGTCTTTCAAATATGCCAAAGTAAACAGCTTGCATTAGAGGCACCAAGGAGAAAGTGAAAGCTGCATCCATACAGTGCCATTTGAAGTTTCTTTTCTGAATATTGTTTTTCAGAATATTACTGCCTTTTGGAGCACTATGACCATACTCACTCTTCAGGATGTGAATGCACCAGAGGGCAGATGATGTTGGATATGAAAAAAAAAGAGAACTCCTGAAAAGAAGTAATGTCAGTGAAGTTCTGTTTCAACAGGGACTTTTAAGGATTCAAGGGTCTGTTTATCCCCTTAGGGAGATCACAGTATTGAAATACCCTGCTGGTTATGAAGAGCTGGGAGAGCATGGACATCTTGTAATTAAAATCACAATATAGGATGGAAGGAATTTACAAATGTTGCAGGTTCTGCGTCTGCTTTGCTATAAGCCTTCCTGCCTGGAGAAGAAAAACGGGATTCTCCCTTTGCTCCAGGATGCACTGCCTTTTCCAGACTGGCATGTTCATATTTTGGAGAAGACAGCATTTGTTTGTAATTACATATAATGAGTAGCTTGCCTACCTGTCACCAAAATTACATTCATTGTTTCTGTTTTCCCCTCTGTAATCAATTTGGTATAAAATATTTCCCATGATTAGTTTGCATTTTCTCTTGTGTATTAGTCATATCCATTGTTTCTCTTTTTTTTTTTTTTTCATGAGAACAGGTTCAGTTATTTGCTATATGTTGCTGGAGTGCCTTAACAAGATGAACTGAGGTGCTGCAGTGTTCCTGCAGTACAACTAATGAGTAATAATAGTGCTGGTAGTAATAGAAGGACTGATTTGTTTAATAAATCTAGAAGGGAACTGGTTTGGCTGACTTAGAGTGGAGTGAATGCTGCCTGACATTTTCCAGGGAGACATTAATCATGCTGTCTTCCTAGAAAAAGTAAGCAAAATAAGAGAAAAAGAGAACTGTAGATTTGTTAGTGCCCTTGGGGCAGGCAGAATATAAAGATCCTACTGTGAAAAGATATGGGAGACTGGAGTGCACAGAGGTGTTAAAGGGCTATTAGATATTAGAGTCTGTCACAACAATGAACTGTTATGGACACCTCAATATCGAAAAGTCATTGTGAAGAGCTCAGAAATAAAATAACACACATCTTTGTGTTCCTAAAGATATAGTTTTATTTGAAACATATCATAGAACTAACTCACTTATTTTGTTTGATTTGTTGTATTTTTTTCGCAAAGGAATTTATGGATCCAGTTTTATAATAATGGTTTTCTGTTGAAAGCTTTTCACTGAAGGAAGTTTAAGACATTTGAGAATTATTTACTTAACCATATTAAGTGGGCCTCTGAGAAGTAGTGCAGAGATGGCTAAGTGAGCACCCAATGAAAGCCACTGGGCTATTAATAAAATGCTATACAACTACTTTGCACAGTAATTTGGAAGAAGCAAAGCAGAGCTGGACAAAACCTATTGCATGTATTCTGCTAGGTGGACAAACCCCATTCATTTGAAGAACCAGAGTCTGTTCCCATCTGCTGTAGATCTGTTTCTGCCTGCAAGAATCTGAATGGCTTAATAGGCTGAAGCATAAAGGTTCAAGTGTCAGCAAGACACATAGGGGCACAGGGAGGACAGGGAGGAACCTGAGTAAACTAGCGGCTTTCTACAATGGAGTGTATCAGTGGACAAGGGAAGAGCTGCTGGTGTAATCTACCTGGACTTCTGCTAAACCTTTGACATGACCACCCACAACATCCTTCTGTCAAAATTAGAGAGATATGGATTTAATGGGTGGACTGTTCAGGGGGTAAAGAATTGTTTGGATGGTTGCATCCAGAGGGTAAGTGGAGAATGTCTCAGTGTCTGGATGGAGATCAGTGGTGAGCAGTGTCTTTCAGTGGTCTGTATTAGGAGCAGTGCAATTTAATGCCTTCATTGATGACATAGTGGGATCGAGTGCACCCTCAGGAATTCTGCAGACATCAAGCTGAGTGGTGCAGCTGACACACCTGAGAGGTGTGTCAGAGGGACCTGGACAAGCTCAAGAAGTGTGTCCATAGGAATCTCATGAGAGGCAATCTCACAAGGTGCTGCACCTGGTTTGGGGCAAAGCCCTAGTATCAGCACAGGCTGGGGGATGACCAGCTCAAGAGCAGCCCTGTAGAGAAGGACTTGGGGCTACTGGTGAATGAAAAGCAGGACATGACCTGGCAATGTGTGCTTGGATCCCAGAAAGCCAAGTGAATCCTGGGCTTCATCAGAAGCAGTGTGGCCAGCAGGCTGAGGAAGATGACTCTGCCCCTCTACTCTACTCTGATGAGACTCTACCTGCAGTGTTGTGTCCAGCTCTGGGGTCCTTAGTATGGGAAAGATACGGACCTTTTGGAGCAGGTGCACAGGAGGGACATGAGGCTGACCAGAGGGTGAAGCACCTCTCATATGAAGATGGGGTGAGAGAGCTTGGGTTTGATCAGCCTGGAGAAGAGATGGCTCCAGGGAGAGCTCATTGAGGCCTTTGAGTACTTAAAAGGAGAAAGATGGAGAGAGACTTTTTAATAGGACCTGTAGAAGGTGATAGGACAAGGGGTAATGTTTTTAAACTGCAAGAGGTCAGGTCAGAGTAGGTAAAAGAAAGCAATTTTTTATGAGAGCTGTGAAACATTGGAACAGGTTGCCCACACTGGAGCTGATGCCCCATCCCTGGAAACATTCAAGGTGAGATTAGACAGGACTTTGAGAAATCTGGTGTAGTTGAAGATGTCATGAGTTGGTATACACTCATTGCTAGGGTAACTTGGAACTGGAGTTCTCGAAGCATTCAGGTACATCTAAGAATCACTCCAGAATGACAAGAAAAAAATAGAGTTATTGAATATTGATTAGAAGTTATTATTAGAAATTTTTAGTTTCTATGCTGTTATGGGTATGGATGAAGCCTAGAAACAGTAATTCAGGAACTTAATATACTTTTAAAACTCTTCAAGAGACAAAAATATATTGAAGACAACTAAATGTAAACTTATCAAAGACTGAATCACTGGATTCACCAAAATGAAATCTTGATTAAGTGCACCCTTGGTCAGTTCACTGACAGTGGCGGCATCGATCTGCTGGAGGGCTGGAAGGCTCTGCAGAGGGATCTGGACAGGCTGGATTATGGGCTGAGGCCAATTGTATGAGGTTCAACAAGGCCAGGTGCTGGGTCCTGCACTTGGGTCCCAACAACCACAGGCAGTGCTATACAATGGCTGGAAAACTGCATGATGGACAAGGACCTGGGGTGCTGGTCAAGAGTGGCTCAACATGAGTGAGTGCTTGTTGTGTAGGTGGCCAAGAAGGCCAGTGGCATCCTGGTCTGTATCAGTGATAGTGTGGCCAGCAGGACCAGGGCAGGGATTGTTCCCCTGTACTAGGCACTGGGGAGGCCACACCTCGAGCACTGTGTTCAGTTTTGGCCCCCTCATTAGAAGAAGGACATTGAGGGGCTGAAGTGTGTCCAGAGAAGGGCAACGGAGCTGGGGAAGGGTCTGGAGCGCAAGTTCAGTGAGGAGGTGGGGGTGTTTAGCCTGGAGAAAAGAAGGCTCAGGGGGGACTTTATTACTCTCTACAACTGCCTGAAAGGAGGTTGTAGAGAGGTTGGTGTCAGTCTCTTCTCCCAGGTGACAAACAACAGGATGACAAGAAATGGCCTCGTAGTAGGGGACTTTTAGATTAAATGTTAGGAAAAATTTCCTCATTGAAAGGGTTGTCAAGCGCTGGAACAAACTGCCTAGGGAAGTAGTAGAATCACCATTGCTGGAGGTATGTAAAATAGGTAGATGGGGAGTTTAGGGACATGGTTAGTGGTGAACTTACAGTGTTGGGTTAATGGGGTGGACTCGATGTTTTCCAACCTAAATGAAGCCGTAAGGTAAATGAAGTAATTACATTATTGAAAGACAGTGTTATCACAATGAGGTTTCTGCATTGCTACTTTTGTCTAATGGACAGCTATTCTATTATGGTGCTGCACAAGTAATACTATTTCCACATGCAGTTTAAAAAGCAGAATACCTTGCACCTGACCTTTAACCACTTGCATTGAGTCTGTTCTCCCTAGCAAAGTATTCCACTTTCAGCTTCAGTGAATTGGATGTTCTGAAAGCTCAATCTGTTTAGATGCTGTTATGGAACACCAAATTTGTATGTTAAAATAGAGAGAAAGACCAAATGACAGCAGAAGTAGAAATGCCACACCTGATGGACCAGATTCTCATTTTATTTCCATCAGTTATTGCAATGTAGTGGAATTACTTCTGCATGATTCTGCCATAAATAAGCAATCGTGACATTATCATGGTTAGAGAGGAAGCACTATCTAGTAAATAGAAAAGAAGAATTATTTAATATGCTCTAATGATAGTCACTTATTTTCTGCATGATCTGAGGAAAATGACTTAGTCTTTGTCATTCAATTTTCTTATTATTTAAGTAGGTCACACTAAAACTTTGCTATCTTGTTGGATTGTTGTGAGGATAATTAAAATTTCTCAAGTATTTTGATATCTCCAGGTAAAAAAAGTAAATATATGTAACTACATAATTTTTCTAGTGGATTAAAAAAAGAAGTTGCAATTGGCAGAAGTTAATTTATAATTTCAGTGGTTGGCGTAATGAGCCCTTAACGTCGAACACTTGCTATATGAAACTTGTGATTGAGTGTATATATTAGATCTTAATGTCTTAAAAGGGACAGGATTAGTGTGGTTCAAGAAAGGAATGATTAATTTTTGTTAATTGGATAGGAATGATGGGATAGTTCTTCTAGCATGTGGGGAATCCTGCATTATTATAATTATAATTATGAATTCATTATGATAAAATGTACTCTTGAAGGGTACAGAAAAAGCGTCTGTAAGTCACCTCTGAATTTCTACTCTTCAGCCTTCTTGGTCTTTTTTCTTTCCATATTTTAAAGAACCTAGGAAGCTACTCATATTTAAAATTGAATATTGTATTTTTTTTCTGTTACCAGTAGTATAAGGAACATCCTGTCTGTGTCAGCTTTTTCCCTAACACATGTTCAGTGATAGGGTTTGTGAGGGACACGTTAAAGGGCTATTGTAAAACCACGTCAAATTACATTTGTTAAATATCTAACCTAAGCGAGTCTTTTTGCAGCTTAATCCTGTGACTCATCCTGTCCATCAGAGGAATGCAGAATGACTTAGTCTTTTCTGCTTTTTGGCAATATTTTATGTAAGCGCATACAAACATGATGTCCTTTCTTTCATTTAGTCTAAACAATCCCGATTCTTTCAACTTCCCCCAGCAGGTCATATTTTCTGAACCCAAGTATTAACACTTGCTGCTGCTCTCTCTTTGACTGATGCTGCTCAAATGACTCCTTTGGGACCACCGCCAGGGATTCCAGTCTTCTTTTCAGACAAGTATACATCTCAGGAGAAAAATAAAGGGAGGGCCAGTAACATAAGAAAAGGTGGCTCACCAACAAAATCCTACATCCAGCCTCAAATTACATTGATTAACAAAGCCTGAATGAGGATATAATCACATAATGAGAATATAACACCCCAAATTATGCAAGATTAGAATTTTTTGTATTCTTAACAGTAGTTCTTAACAGCTGCTAAATCCTAGTAGTTCTAAAAAGTATGATTTGGGATAAAACCACCCTGTAGATTTAATTGATACTTTTGTTAATTATTTGGTTTTGTGCCTTGGCATGCTGCTTTCTCTTTATCTCTAGGGATTAGAAACTTAGTTTAGCTTCTCATGAAGCCTGGAATTACTACATTATTACTGTATTCAAAGAATCTAGAACTATTAGAATACCACTAAATATCAAAAAATTATGAAAATTTAGAAAATTGGTGACATTAGTAATTTCCTTCAAGAATATAAATCTGACAACCATTGATTTCTTAAATAAGTCCATTTGTGTATAATTGTTGGTAATCTACAGAAACAGTTTAAACTCAACAAAGCTTTCTCTCAGAATTTCAGACATATGATTTCTTTGCCTTTTATATTTTATTCAGAATTTTTACCAACTGTACAGTTTTCTTCAGGCTGCTGAGATTCAGATTGAAATAGCCTATGTATACAATGCAGAAAACAAAAGATAAAACATGAAGAACGCTTATTTCTGTGTGCAGGTTTCTCTGCACATATAGTTTCATAAATCAGAAATATGTTTATAACATCTATAGGTAGTTCCATTCTATAGGTAGTTTTCCAATAGCAGGCATTCTAAAATAATGAACAATCTTTGAGATTGCTTTCTGTAGTATTTTCTATTTACTATTAATCTGGTTATGATTCTGAAAGGCTTTTTCCAAAGTCTTTTAAAATACAGGGCAGGCTTCCACAGGTTTTGGATCCATCCTTAAATAACTAATAACATTGAGAATGTATTTTCACTTGAAAGCATAAGGTTGGCATAGTATTTTGTTTCTCTTATTGGTAAAGCTGTTGACTGAGAATTGTGGTTTGTCTGTGCCAGCTCAATTTTAATAGAAAAATTAACTTACATCTCCTCCAAGACTGGTACTTTTCCATTGCTCAGTACTGGTGAAAATCTGTCTTGATTTGCAATCTGTTCATTGTCAGGAAAATACAGAGAATTTCTCTGGCTGTCCTAAAGTTTGCTTGTGTTATATTAAAGACCAGTTTCCATTCAGAAATGGGAATCCATACATGCAATTTTTAGAAAACAGTGCTAATTTGCTCAGAGTTTGACAATAATTTTGTGTTTTGAATACCTCCTGGGCTCTAAAGCCCAATGGTAGAACATCAGTAATTCTCGTAATATATAGAGAAATTTCTACTTTGCAGAACATGGTCTCCTGTTGCAGAGTATTTGCCACAGAGGCAATAATGATAACTTCCGAAATGTTTGTTTTCATTACACAGAATGCAAAAGCACGTTTGAAATCAGTGGAATGAGATGTCTATAGGCCATTCTGTAAAGCCTTTAAAGTACTCTAGCTGAAAATTTGCATATGTAAAAACATTGAAAATCTTGCAGCATGGCATCAAACAAATATGAAAACTCTAGTGAGCTGTGAGATGTCTACTGAGATGTTCAGTAATGTCTGTTAGTGCATGGTGTCTAGTTCATAGCTTGCTGAAAAAGCAAATTCTGCATCTTAAAAAGTAATTTTGAGAACAGGGATGAGTAATTAATACTCTAGAACTTTTCATGGAGTCAAAATTCCTTAATACTTACTTGAAGATATACTCCAGGGATCTAGAGGTCTCCTGTTCCACAATATTCTGCCTGGTGGCCTGTAGAAGAGTCTGGGAGTTTTGCAGTCAGAGCTCTAACAGGATTTTTTGTTTGGGACACTATGAAGCTCTTAAGAACCAAAATGTAGCGGTAACTAATCAAGTGCTCTTTTGTTAGTCAGCCAATAATTTTCTGAAGAATCGATGACTTTAGCTATTGTATTTAATCCTCTGTAGTCACAGAGCTCAAAAACTGAGGAATCTGAAATTTTTCTAGGTCCCTTGGTAGCTGCTGAGAAAGCAAGCAAGTTGGCATGGAACCAGGCAAGCAACCATCAAAAAAGTAGTGTGAATGGTTATATGCTTCTCATATAACCATTTGTTACAGAAAGTTTCAGACCATTTACAGATTCTTGAAATGAATGAGAAGCGCAATCAAAAATTATCTGCCTGTACTAATGTGTAACATTAGAAATATGTGGCATTAGAAATTAATCTTAAGCACACCCTAAGCTGCACTATGGGAAATATGGGATGGATATTAGGAAAACGTTTTTTACAGAAAGAGTGATTAAGTACTGGAATTGTCTGCCCAGAGAGGTGGTGGAGTCACCATCCCTGGATGTGTTTAATAAAGGACTGGATGTGGCACTTGGTGCCATGGTTTAGTTGAGGTGCTAGGGCATGGGTTGGACTTGATGATCTTGAAGGTCTCTTCCAGCCTGGTGATTCTGTGATTCTGTGAAATTCAGTTGCTCCAATTTGGTCACTAAAGAGAAGAATGACTATATAGAAATGTGTTTCTGATCCTCCTCACCTTGTTGTCTAAGGTATTATGCTTATGTGATAATGGAGAAAACCATGTTCTGCTGCTTTCCAAACATACAATGGGATAATTATGAAAGCTGAAATCATAAAGTAAAAACAACAAGACTCTTCAAAGTAAATGTCTTCAAGATGTTTGGAAATACTTCAAGTTACATGAATTATTTTTTTGGTGTTCAAACAATCTGTAATGAAAATATTAACAGCTATATTTAAATACCTTGCAAAGAGCAGACATCAACAAGAGGTTCTTGATAATATACGATTATTCGATCAACTGGTAGATGAAAGCTAGGGCAAGGACCTTGTGAAAAAAAATAGGGCAAACAGATGAATCAGTAATTTAAACTGAGCAAGTCACACTATGTCCTAACCTTAATATATTCCTAACGTTAATGTTTAGAAAAGTCTTGGGGTTGATCTTCTTTTTAGTGATGAAATTTTGGCATACAATTAAAAAACAGTATTCTGCATTTACTTAAAAGGTAGTTCTCTTTGGTATGTATTATTAACCTGAGTGGAACTACCCTTCATTGTCCATATGGCTACAAGACACACACGTTTTATTAGGTTTTTCAGGCTAGGTGTAATTAATTCTATCTTTAAGAAAGAGCAACTTAAAAATAAGATT
The DNA here is from genome assembly GCF_000277835.1 of Geospiza fortis. Classification (NCBI taxonomy): domain Eukaryota; kingdom Metazoa; phylum Chordata; class Aves; order Passeriformes; family Thraupidae; genus Geospiza; species Geospiza fortis. Next base: position 10,466,085 of record NW_005054302.1, read on the forward strand.
GCTGTTGTTTTTATTTGCCAAGTTATGAATATTTTTCATTGCTGGTTTTTGAATAAGTAGGAGGTCTGTTTTCTCTAAGGTGTGCATACGTACACACACACACACACACACTTGCTCAATTCCACCGAAATCACCTTTAAATTGTGTTGCAAACGACAAATAATTAGAGAGTTTTTTCTTGTTTGTACTTCAAAGCTATGTACTGATCTTCATTTCTCCAGTGTGGACAAATTTTTTTAAAGTGAACTTCATGTCATATATGAAGAGTTAAACCAGATATTAAGCACATTTCCAGTTATCAAACAATCATGGAAATGTTATCGAGTAACCAGTTCCTAGGTGTGTTTCCCAAAAGAAAAGAGAGCTTTGATATTATCAGGAAATGTCTGAAGTTTATGACCCTGCTACACTTCCATCCTTGATGGTGGCATGTGCATCTATCCATCTGCCACTTCATAACAGCCTGAAGCTGAGAACCATAAATCATCCTATTGCTGCAGGAGTGACAGGTGCAGGATAACAGATGCAGTCTCCAATATATTAAGAGAATGCCATGATTTATTTGAATTAAGGCAGTCTGGGGTTACCAATCTGCTTGAAACTAGATAACCATATGGTGCATGGCTGCTGCATGAGAATATTTGCTGGTAATAATGTACTGTATTAAAATGCAAGCTCCAATATTTAGCCTTGGAAATTGTCTCTTGACACCTGTGTCAGCTCCTTGAGATGCCTGAAGACTGCATTATGTGAGCTGAAGTGCAGAATGTCACTAATCTTGTGACAGCAACCTTGGCAACTGGGTGCAGGTTTCCAGTAGATTGAAGTGTTTAAACATGCAAATTTTCTCAATGGCCTCTAAGTTTGGCATATACTTAACAAGCTGACTGTGGGAGGGTCTACATGAAGTTTTCTGATGAAGCATTAATTGTTGTTGTTTACTAACAACTTCTCACTTGTTAGTAAAGATAGATGACGATGCTCAACATATGGGCAAAGGCAGGATAGCTCTGTGATTAAGAATGTAGAAGTAAAAATTACCAGAACTGAGGCACATGCAAAAATGTCAGTGAAATTGGTGAGTTCAGGTCAGGGACAGAGTGTGATCTTTACAGATTCCTCTGTAAAGAAACCTGAGAATACACGAAGCTGTTGGTCTAATAGCAGTGCATCCACACAGACCTCAGGTCAGGGAAAGCATGAAAACCCAGTAATGTTATTTAGGGATGGTTCTCTGTGTAGCTACAGGCCCATTATTCTGATCCCAAAGGAATGAGAAGTTTAAGAAAATACTGTCAGGGAACAAGCAGGGCTGGCAGTTGCGGAGGAGCTGGCAGGGGTGGGTGGAGGCCTCAGGCAAGGCTGATCAGGCAATTAACTACTATGAGTGCCCTCAGGGCCCTGACACATATTTCCATGGAGAAAGGAGCCAAAGACAATGAAAAAATGGAGAATGAGATAAATTGCAGCTTGAGTTTACTGAATGTGAATCGCATTTGAATAGGCTGACATCCTTCTTTGCCAACTTATTTTCTAGACAAAAGAAATGGTATCAATGTCATCTGTCTGGCCTACCAGCCATATGGGAAATTGGAAAATATGCAAATTAGTGGAAGACATTTCAGGTGAATAGGAATTAGATGGAGGAGAGACAACAATAAGTCCTCTTTGAAGGGGAATGCACTTTGCAGAGGAAAGTCAGGAGCAGAGCTCCTTAAGGAGTAGTCCAGTGACTGATGTCTTAACTATTTTCACTTTTTTAGGATTAAATGAAAACATGCTGACAAAAATTGCTTATGACATTGTGTTATGGGACATGATTAATAGAGAAGAATTTCAAGCTATCACACAAACAATAAATAGATGGTTTTCAGTTTCAAAGTACTCGAAATGGGAAAAAATCCACATATGTGGAAAAAAATGTCAAATCATGAATTTAATGAATAGTAAAAAGAATTTCTGGAGTCACTGAACAAGACACGTCTTAAAAAAAAACGAGAGGGGATATTTCAGCAGACTGCTTTTTCACAAAAAGATTATGGGCAAGCAAAGAAATGCAAAACTACAAAACTGTACAAATAATGCCAGGGCATTGCAGTTACAGTAGGTTTAATAGAAAAACAGATGCCAGATTATGATGCCTTTTTGCAGGGTAGTATCCTCACAGCTGGAGGGACTGCTCATCCAGGAGTGTCTCCCTCTCAATTATAGGGGAAAATTAGATGTCTGAATTAGATTCCTACTTTCTGTACAGATAAATCAGGTGAAATAAGTCACACTTCTAATAATTAGCTGTGAATGAGGGATTTTTCATTTGAACAGATTGTATAAAAGAACAGAAGAAGAGCCTGACCAGGCACCTCTCAATGCATTTTCCAGGAGCTTCCTTTCTCCTTTGTCACCAGGTTCCTAGATTTGGTGAAATGAGATAAGCTGACCTCACAATGATCTAATTTTTGGACCTATTTGTTCATAAAGATTAAATTGCCAACAATCTCAACCTAGCAAAAACACCCATACTTATCTAAGTCCCTTCTCATTTTTAGAGTCAAGGTACTTTGCAGATAACTGTCAGAACCCTGTATCAATGCTCTGTTTACCACAGATAATGAAACAAAGACCCAAAGGTGGCACAGCTTGCCAAAAAACATGGGAAAGGGAGTCATACACAGGAGCACACCCCAGCAGACTGAGTCTCATACTGCCTTGTCTACTGCCCATCTACTGTGCCTGCTGCCTCCCACAAATGAGTAACAAAACAGTGTTCAGAGATGACTGTGTAGTACTCCTGAGACAGGAACTATCCAGCAG